>NW_026068065.1:786132-877368 GCF_014885135.2 Alexandromys fortis | reverse complement strand
TTTTTTAAGGGATTCTATTGCTTTCATAAAGTCAATTTTTTCCACTTCTTCTGTGTTAGGGTGTTCAAATCTTTCTGTTGTAAGATCTTTGGGATCTGGTGTTTTCATGTTGTTTTTCTGATTAATGGGTGATGTTCTGCCTTGGCGCCTGCCCATCTCCTCCTTTCAATGCTATCTAATTGGTCTTTTAAAATCAGATCAGGTTTCTCTGCTGGCCAGAGGCTTCTCTTACTAATTGCCTTCGCTCTGTTTCCTGGCTCCTGCTGGGGCCAAGAACCCTCTCACCCCTAAGAAGGGTTTTCCGGAACCGGTCCCGGCTCCCCGTTTGCCAGGGCCCTCGCCAACCAAAGGCCTACCTCTTTGATTTAATTGTAGTGGGGCGATCTGCTCTCGGTGTTGCGCGCTGGTCCCTGCCGCCTGCGACCTCTGCCGCCGCGCTCGTCCCCTCCAGTCTCGGTGGCAGCCGTCGTTGCCTGCCTGCGCCTCCCAGCTCCGTCTGCCGGCGCCTGCGCCTCCCAGCTCCGTCTGCCGGCGCCTGCGCCTCCCAGCTCCCTCTCTAAATATTTATTGATTGATTTTTTATGTATACAATAGTCTATCTGGGTGTATGCCTGCAGGCCAGAAGAGGGCACCAGACCTCATTACAGATGGTTGTGAGCCACTATGTGGTTGCTGGGAATTGAACTCAGGACCTTTGGAAGAGCAGGCAATGCTCTTAACCACTGAGCCATCTCTCCAGCCCAGGCGTCTGGCTCTTAACATTCATTCCACTCCCTATTCCCCAAAGTTCATTCACGACTAAGCACTCCATAGTCTCATATATTCTTCATGTTGACTAGTTGATTGTCTCTGTGTTAATTGCCATTTACTACAAGACGCTTTTCTGATAAGGTTGGGAGATGTACTGATCTGTGAGTATAGCAGTAAGTCAGTGGTCGTCATTAAAATACTGTGTCCACTTAACAGTATAATAGTATTAGGCTCTTCCCTCGTGCCTATGAACTGCCCAGCCCTCTTGACCCTGTGAACAGTGCCAGAAATGGGTTCCACCTCACGGAGTGGGCCTTCGAGCCAATCAGAAAGTCATCGGTTCTCCCATAACATTTGTGCCACTATTGCACCAGTCGGCACGTTTTGTCAGGCCAGTTCACTATTGTACCTTGCAGACTTCACAGCCTGGTGAGACTGACGATTACTTCTATCCTCCAGTAGTATGAGTACCAGCCTCTAGCACTGTGAAAGCTAACGAAATTGTAAAAGAAAAAGGAAATTAAAGCATGGTAATGCATGATAGTAATCTTCATACTTGGGAGGTAGAAGCAGGAGAAGAAGATCAAGAGTTTAAAGTCATTGTCCATTATATAACTAGCTTGAAGCCAGCCTGGGCTACATGAGACCCTATCTCAAACTTTTAAAAGAGGGAGTGATAGGAAAGTATAGCTAACATGAAATAATTCTAGAATAGAATACAGGTTTGTACCCTCATCCTTCTACTAAGCCAACATTTAAAGATAATTTAACAAGTATTTGTTTGCCACACACATACTTTATTTAGCTGCAGATATTATAAGAGTTTGACTTTCTAGTCATCCTTTCTTAGTTACAAGAGGATGGTATTGCTGACCTTATGAAGTAACCAAGCTTTTGTAGGCTACCTCTTTATAACTTTGTTTCCTTAGAAAAGTGTGGTTCAAGCTTCAAACAACTGACTTGCAGGTGTATGTTGTTGCAAACTGCTGTGCATTTGTAATTAGATGCCTACTCTTTTCTACCAATGTGAAAAATAAAACATAAGAGAACTCAAAGGATCCACTGAGGCCACTTTTCATGCATTAGCTCAGTTGTATTGATATAAATTTTGTCTTAGCATTTCCATCATTTTCTTAACTCTATTAGAGTTGGAGACACTCAAGGAAAAAAATCACTACCAACCAAAGCTGGCTTATAGAGCCTGAGCCCAGGAGCAGGTTTTATTTATTTAGCAACAGTGACTGGGGAGAGCCCTTCTAGCAGCTAATGACCTGCTGGAGTTGTGAGCCCAAGGCTAAGCTTAAGGCCATTAGTCCAACAGGTCATTAACTGACAAATGCCTGACCCCAAGGTCAGTCCTGATGTTATAGCTGTGGAAACATTAAAGTGGGTTTGTTGGACAGTGTGGCTGTGCCAAGAATGTTTCCTTTTAAGCATTTGGGATTGCATTCGATTATTTGTTGCTATTCAGACAGTTTGTCTTTTTTTCAGTTCTCTTTTAAATTGAGACAGGGTCTTGCTGTGTGGCCTGTGCCACCCTCAAACTTGCCTTCCTCCTGTTTCATCCTCCTTAGTACTGAGATTTTAAATTTATGCCATCCACCCAGCTGGATATCTTTAATTGCTTTGTTCTGTGGCCTTTCTCACACAATAGTCAGTCAACAGGAGATTAGAAAACACCAAACTCACTGTTGTACTTACCTGTTTCATGGAGGTGAAGTATAATACAACGAAGCAGAAAAAAACATAGTGTCTAACTTTGGCTTTGGGTTTGTTGTTGCTATTGCTGCTGTTGTTTAAGGCAGGGTTTCAAATTCTGGGACTATAGTGTAAACCACCACATCCAGATTATGCACTGTAGGGATCAAATCCAAGGTTTTGCTCAATGTGCTGGTATATGCTTTTAATCTCAGCACTCAGGTGTCACGAGCAGACAGATCTTTCAGTTTGAGACCAGCTTGGTCTATGTCAGTTCAGCCAGAGCTACATAATTGAGACCCTGTCTTAAAAAAAAAAAATCTGGCGGGCGTGGTAGCACTCTTTATTTAATCCCAGCACCCAGGAGGCAGAGGCAGATGGATCTTAGTTTGAGGACAGCCTGGTCTACAAAGCAAGTTCCAGGACAGCCAGGGCTACACACACACACACACACACACACACACACACACACACACACACCTATCTTGAAAAACAAACAAAAACAACAACAAATGGGGCTTTGTGCAAGCCAGGTAAGCATTACACCAGCTGAGCTAGATTCTCGGCTCAAGCTGTTTTCCTTTTCTCTTACCCCCCACATCCTTCTCCTTCCTCTCTCATTTCTTTCACTTCCTCTCTTTCACTTCTTCTACTTGTTGTTTAACACACTCAGAATTTGAAGTTCAAGTCAGCCATCTTTTTCTGCAGACTACTTATCAATTCTGGGATTTGTAGCAATTACTATTAACTTGTAAATAGTGAGATAAATATTTTACTACAATGTCAAGGAGACTTCATAGAGTACTTTAAAGAAGTAACTGATAAGGAAAAGAAACTTAGTTTTTGTTTTTTGTTTTCTTACCTATAAAATTAAGGGAATATCATGTCCATCTTCTGGATTCTCAACAGTTCTGATATTCTCTAATCTGAGAGCTATAGGTGTAATAATTGTTCTGTCTCTTTAAGAACAAGCCACGCCCACTCCCTCCCCCATCTGCTGAGACAGGCTGATCTTCGGCTTCCAGCCTGAGTTCTCTCTCCTTTCCATCTTCCTCTCGGAGAGGCAGCTTCCGTCTCTCCCTTCTCTCCCCCCACTCTGCTCTTCTCCCCATCTCCCCTCCCTTCCATAACCTCTAAACAAATATCCAACCTCACTCTGCCTGGCGTGCCTATCCATGTCTCTGTCTCTTGCCCGCCACTGTGTGTCTCCCTGCCCTGGACCAGCCACTGCTCCGGGACCTGCAGCCATTTTCCTGCCTGGAACTAGCTGCTCCCAGGGCCTGCTGCCTTCCGCCACGTGGCCCGCTACCACCACTTGGGGACCTGCAGCGTTTCTGCTGCTGCCGGGGATCCTGCAGCATTTTTAATAATCCATTTCAATAGGAAAGAGTCAAAACTGGCAACATAGAGCTTGATCCTGGCGTGAAGATGGCATGGTATGTGAATAACAACAAAACACTCAAGTTAATAAAGTCAGATATTCTTAGAAAAATCCAGATCTTGTAGCTATGTCATAGATATAAAGGATCTCAAATATATTCCAGAACTCCATCAACAGTGCAGCTCATTAAGTTTACTCTTCACCGTAGATGCCTGTGAAGAAACTTAAGTGGCTCCATTGTCTGGATACTTTAAAATACATATGGTAATTGGCATGATCATGTAACAAAGTGATAACTTCAAATTTATTTTGAAATAGTTATGATTTCATGCAACTAATTCGCATGTTAGAGTGGTATTTGCACACAACAAAATATTTTGTGTGCACTATGCTAAGCAGGAAAGATATAATCTAAAAGCCATTTTCTTCTCTTAAGCCATTTTCCACTCTCATGCTAAGAAAATAGTTTCTGTTGTTTTTAACAAAATCTCAGTCATTTGATTTAACCAATAAAGACTCAGGAGCCAGATGTTGGGGTAAAAGCCTGCTAGCTCAGAGAGGCAGAGGCATCCAGCTGATCCTCCTCAGCCAGCATCCCAGAAGCCTCCTCTTCCTCCTCAAGACTCCTCAAAGTGAATGTCCCTCCTTTTTACTTCCTGTGATTCTTTCTATCCATCCTCCTGACTCCCTCTTACTCTCTTTGGTTTTTCTTAATAATCCTATGTTTACTTCCTGTCAACTGGTTGCTTGCTCCGCCTCTTCACCTATGATTGACTTTACTTAATCCTGTTTACAGTAGTCAAGCAGAAAGCTCTTGGATTAAAGGTGTGTCCTAGGGCTAAGCCACAGCACTACTAGAAGCAAGTTTTTCCAGTAAACAGTACAGTCTCAGTGTGATCAGATATCCTGCAACAGTTCCCCCCCCCCCCCGCATTGGTCCTGTGCATCCCTGATCATCATTCCGTAATAAACTCTATCTTTATATTATGGGTAGGAAGAAGGAAGCAGATTATAAACTGGATGTGGGCACACACTTGCAATTCCAGTATATGAGAACTGTTGGGAGCACAGGACCAGGGCACATGTTTAGATAACATGGCACTGATATGGATATACAGTTTGGACCAAGGTGGCTAATGGTGAGCATCTCGGAGAGTTGTGAGTCAGGAAAAGATAATTGACGCCTGATATACAGGGAACCTTAAGAATCTATTATGTAACTATTTATGACAGAGTGACACCTTTATATGGATTTGTAATAGATGTGGCCTTGAGGCCAGAGGTATGAGCCCTTGCTTTTGCCTTCACTAGTCATGCCTATATTCCAGACCCTCCTTTACAGTACAAACCTAGGGGTGCTATGGAATTGCAAACATCTGCCTTCTCGTGTGGCCCAATTAGAAGAGGAGCTGACAACTGAAGTGTGTCAGTGCACACATGATGTAAGCATAGGCTTTATTGTGAGGCCGCACTTCAAAAACTTTGAAAGCTACCTGTACAAGGAAGCAGTCCACCATCTTTCAGCAGGCGTCTTTGAGAAGAACCTCTGGGTGAAGCACTGTAAGCAACATGAATATTGTCTGCCACACTAAAGGAAGCAGGCAAGTCACTGAAATAGTAGACACAATTCTTTTAAAACTCAGCCAAACTGTAACAGTGCCTGGAGTACACAAAGCGCTGTATGTGCCACCGTGGATACAGTGGACTTCCTCTGCAGCAGCTCCCACGCTGGAGAAGGTAGAGAGTAGAACAGTTGGCAGTTATATTATGGTATCAGAATTGCCTCGTTTTCTTTAATAGTCATTCAGGTCTCAACATCTAGTTATAGTCTTTCTAGCAATACAGCTTTTCCACAAGCATCTCATTTTCCCCTTTTTAATGCACATTTTTAAGGTTTTAAAAATTATCTGCCATTTTTTTTTCAGGAATCAATTTGGCATTTAAAATGATGATTATTTGGGTTTGGTCAATGGTAAACAGTCAGTGGTCAATAGCAAAATTTGCCTTTATTCAAAAAGTAGCAATGGGGGGATTGCTTTTTTAAAAAAAAAAAGTTTTAGCTAACAAACTAGCTGTGTTAACAGTTGTTAATTTTTAAATGCAGCTGGAGGTGGCTCATATCCGTAAAAGGTTGATACAGAATAACTGTCACAAGTTTGAAGCCAACCTGTGCTACAAAGTAATGAGACCTTTTCTCAGACCAAATAGAAACTACAGAGCTATAAATGGAGATATGTAAATACATCTGAACATGGAGCTGGTTGTTGGTAATCCTAGAGTGTAGGGGAATGCTTAAAGGCCATTGGCTGAAGGACTTTCCCCACACTAGGTAAGTAAAATGAGACCCAGGAAATGGCCTGGATGAACTGGGCACTTGATCTAGACAAAGAATGTGTCCGTTGAGTACCTTACAAAGTATGTAAGATGTGGTAAAGTTGCATATTAGAGTTCATTTAGACATGGTCCATGACCATTCATTCCCTTACGAGGGAAGGGTTTTTATTGTGAATAAGGAGGAGAAGCTATCCAGAGGCATCTAGAAGAATCCAAAGCAGAGAGAAAGAAGTAGGCTGGACATGGCCATGCCAATCAGTGGAGGGACTGGAGAGTGGAGATGGTGAGGAAGCAGGGGTGAGGAACAGTGCATAGGGAGAGAGAATGGCAAGGGGAGCTGCATTGTAAGGAGTATGGGTAGCTGTAGGGAGCCGAGGGCCGGGACGCTAGGGCTGACTTTGAATGTATAACAAGTACTTGTAAGTATAGACTGAGGGAGTCTGGAGGCCACATGAACTTTGATGTGCCAATAGCCACTACAGCCCCTTCTGGCTCCTTCTGGCAGGTGGGAACCAGGTTCGCGAGTTCCCAAGGAATGCTGACTTTTGAGAAAACTTGTACAAGTCCTACAGTCCACCTTGAGCGTTTTTCTGGATATGTGGGGTTCTGGAACCTAACAGTCCCATAATGGTGTTTGAACTACTAACCTCTTTAAGGATACCACTTAGTTAAAGGAATTCTTGGGTTTTTATTTACTCTGGGGGTCTGGAGGACATGTACCACACCACAGTGCATGTGTGGAGGTCTAAGGACAGCTTACTTGCAGAAGTCCGTTCTCGCCTTTATGTTATTGAATTTGTGGGTCACAATCTGTGCTACTAGACAGGTTCAGCTACCTGTTCTCAATAAGCCAAACTAAAAGAGGGTAGCAGAAAAAGGAGATTTATTTAGTGGCCACACTGGGAAGAGGGAAAAACGAGATCCAGCTAACACCCCAGGTCCTTCTTCTGAACCCTGAGTAGTGATCAGAGTTTAAACGGAGAGCCAAACACGTGACTGTCTAGGTGGTCCTAGTCAAGGTGTAGTCCTGCCCATCCTCACCGGCATCCGGGCTTCCATCTTAGCCTGCAAGTGGTTGGAACTGTGTGAAATCTCTTTCTGGGAGACAAGCTCCCCCTCTGCTGGCCTTTTTTTTCTCCCAGCTTGAGATTCCTGGGTAAATTCTCCTTTCTATGGGGCCCATTGTTTCAGCAGTCTGCTAGTCAGATAGAGACACCAACCCCCCCCACACACACACACACATACACCCCACCACCGCAATGTCTCACTGTATAGCCCTGGCTTTTCTGGAACTCATTGTGCAGACCAGGCTAGCCTCATACTTACAGAGAGATCCACTTGCCTCTGCATCAGTGCTAGGATTAAAGACTTGGTGGCACTTGGTCCTGCTCAACAAGGTGATGGTACAGACTTAGTTGACTTCCTAGGGGAGACCTTACCTTACCTAGGGTAGGGGGGAGGGGAAAGGGGAGGAAGGAGGGAGGGGGGACTGAGATTGGTGTGTAAAAAAATAAATAAATTTTAGAAAAAGATGTGGTGGCCCACACTGGCTACACAAGCGTCTCATCTGCCAAGTTACAGCTCCTTTAATCTTGCATCATGTGGACCTTCAGGATTTAACGCAGGTTGTCAGGCTTGGTAGCAAGCACCTTTGCCCATGAGCCCTCTTGCTGATCCTTATTAAAGGAACTGTAACTTAATGAGACTAGTCGTTAGTTACTAGTTCATCACTAGTTTTGTGACGACAGTGCCAGCCGTATCGTAGGCTATCATCGAGCTTTTATGCAGTGAGTGACCTAGCTGATATAGAATGAAATCTCAGCACTTTGTATTCTACCTTCTTAAGCTTGTGGGTCTATTTCAAGTTGTATTTATTGAGATTTTATACTTTCATTTAGAACTGAAGTTTTTCAAAACCTTTTATGTCACCGGTAGTTTATTAAGCATCACATCAACTGCTCTAAGTTGAAGGTGAAGATTATCAATTTGCAGAGTTTTTGCTGCACCTGTCCTGATGGTCGTGCCATTTTTTTTCCCTGCTGCCCCTCCTTAGTCAGAACTTGAGCTCAGTAGAACAGATTGTCACCCCTCCCACAGACACACAGGGCCTTACCAGCCTGGCAGCATTGAAAAGCCTCCCTTCAAACAGCCTTCCTCCAGGACTCCTGAGGTTGTGGTGTGTTTATTGCAGGAGACCTTTCATCGGCGTCTTCATTAAAACCTGGTTCTGGTGATGGGATGCAGTGGAGAGCCTTCTTTCGTAGACTCCAGCCATGGCTATATCAAAGCCACTCATTTATATTAATCAGCATGCAGAATAGGGCTCATCTGGGCTGTTGGTGCCCAGCTGGTGGCTGAGTAGATTTCACCCTATTTGGCCACAGTTCCTGCTCCCTGTGTTCGTCAGAGGTCACTGCCTCAGTGAGACTGCCAGCCTGGAAGCTCTCGCTGAGCACTGGGAACTGGCTCCATCTGAAACAAGACTAAGTGTTTGAACGCAGCTTGTAAATGATAAAGAACCTTACAGATATGAGATGGAGCCATCAGTCTATGGGAGAAGGCTACCCTTGCCCAGGCCCTTACTGTCTCACCCTGGTCAGCATGTCTTCCCATCTTGTCCTTCATCTCTCACATGCCCTCAGCTTCCTCTAACTCTCTCTCTATTTCTTTTTTTCTTTTAATATTTCTTTATTTTTATTTTCTATGTACCACATGAGTGCTGGCACGCTCAGAGGCCAGAAGAGGGTGTCGGATCCCCTGGAGCAGATGGTTGTAAATGTCCATGTGGGTGCTGGGAACCAAACCCAGGTCCTCTGCAAGAGCCACAAGTCCTTTTAACCACTGAGCTATCTCTCCAGACCCCCTCTTTATCCGTAATTCTTTATTTTCCTGATAATATGGATGGCCTGTATTATATGAACATATTTTGTTTTCCCTAAAATGTTTAAAAGCCAGGCCAGTGCACAGTTTTAAGCCCAGCACTCAGGAGGCAGAGGTAAGTGGATGTCTGTAAACTCAAAGGCAGCCTGGTCTGTGCAGAGTTCCAGGACAGCCAGAGCTACATAGAACCTATCTTTAAAAATAAAATTTATATGATAATTTATTAGAGTTTTTGTTTATTCTAGGATGACCTTAAACTTGTGGCCCTCTTGCTTCTGCCTTCCGGTGCAGGGATTGCATGTGTACTACCTCACCTCGTGCTTGCAATGCTGGTGATTAAATGGAGGATCTTTTCGTCCTAGACAAGCACTCACCAGTTGAGCCACAGCCCCAGCCTGGAAATTTTGCTTTTCCCTGACAGTATTTTTGCCTTTGCTTCTGCTTTTCAAGGGAGAGGGCCTAGGGGAGCCATAAATTTGTGTGTGCGATTGATGCTATCAGCATCACAGATGTGCACATACAACTGTTTCCTTTGCTAACATCTGTTAAGAATAGTAAAGGCTGCGGTGTTCTGTGTTCATGTACTCCTAAACAGAATGATGGTCTCCATGTCGCTTTGTTATTCCACATTGTCATAAGTGTAGTAAAAATTGTCACTAAAAATAACCTCTCAAGGGCTAGCAAGATGGCTCAGCAGGTAAAGGTTCTTGCTATACACACCTTGTGACCTCAGTTTCATCCCTTGAGCCCAAATAAAGGTGGGATGAGAGAGCCAACTCCACAAAATTTTCTTCTTGCCTCCGCACACAAACTGTAGCATATGTCCGCATGTATATATCAAAGACACACACAGTAATTTTTAAATTTTATTTTATTGTGTTTATTGGTGTTTTCCCTACATGTATGTCTGTGTACCACATGCATGCCTGGTACTGCAAAGGACAGAAGGTGTTAAATCTCCTGGAACTGAAGTTCCAGACAGTTGTGAGCTGCCCATGGATGCTAGGAATCAAACTCCGGTTCTCTGGAAGAGCAGCTGGTGCTTTTTACCATGGACCCATTGCTCCAGCTCCACACAGCAACCCTTTCAAATTGAATGAAACACAATGTATTACCTTATCACATCAGCTCAACCTACTGATCCCTACTGGAGCCATATACTTTATAGTTATCTTTCCCCCCCAAAGATTTAGTTATATTTTACTTTATCTTTTAATCCAAACTGGTCTGGTACACTGGCTAAACATCCACAGCATTTTAAATCCAGTCCATCTGTCAGTTTCTGGCTGACAGGTCTCCTGATTCACGTTTATTGAGAAAGGCATGACTTGTCTACACAGAATACTTCCCAGCACTTGCTGGTCTTATTTCGGCTAGTTTGGAGACTGTTGACTGACAATATCCTGTAAATCACTTTGTGGACATAACTCAGCTTGAAGCCCCTCAGAGACTAAAAAACAGAATGTGCTGGTCCTCTCCCAAGGGGAAAAGCTTATTATTTTACCCAGTTATAAACGCAGCATAATGAAAAGGGGGTGGGGAGATAGTGTGTACGCATTTTAAATATGAGTGACTCAGAAAGATTGGAAAATCTTAATTAAGAATTTTCCAGTCTGTCACTTTCACATTATCATTTCCCCTTTTCTTTTTTTTTTTCAGATTTTTTCTTCGTGTATAAAATGCAAACGATCTGACCTTGTTTTGCTTTTTTTAAAAAAAAAATTACCTCTCAGATTATTCTGTTTTATCACCAGCCTTTTTTCTTTAAGAATATTTTATGGGCATCTTTATATAGCGATGCAAGGGCCTTTTTTTCCTAGGGGAGGAGGTAATTGCTTTTCTCTTACCACCTTCTACTTTTCTCAATATCTATTTTTTTGTGAAGACAATTTATTATAGTTTTCTGAGCTCAGCATTATTTTCTTTTGCTTTGATTTGGTTTGGGTTTTCCTTGTGATCCCGGAGCCTTATGCATACTAAGCAAGCTGTCTACCACGAAGCTGCATGCCCAGCCCTAACCATAGTGTCTTTAGTTAACTCAACTACAACTTCTAGCAACTGCCCACTATTGAGGTAGGCCATGAATCATAATATTTTTTCAATGGAAATGGTTTTGTTGTCATTCTTCATGCCTTAGATGAGTCTAGAAAATCTCACAGAAAAAGAAGTGAGTAGAAACTTAGATGGATCTGGTGGTATAGCCTACAATCCCAGCTACTCAGGAAGCTGAAGCAGAAGGATCACAGTTTCAAAGCCTGCCTGGGCTAGAGTGAGTTCAAGAGCAGCCTTGGCAACTTAATGAAACCCTTCTTCAAGATGAAGTGAAAGGAAGGCTTGAATATATAGGTCAGTGGTAGAGTGTTCAACATAAACAAGTGGGTCAGTCCCCAGTAACTCCAAAAACAAAAGAAAATCAGCATCACAGGGGATCAGGTTGATAAAAATATAGCATAGGAACAAAACCTGAACAAGGATGATAGCAGTAAGCATGCTAATATGGAAGAAGGAGATTGCATGGAACCACACCACTATAAAAAGAACTGCAGGCAACCAAGGACTCCTGGAATGGAAGAAATAGTCTTCCCCAGGGTAGACCCCACCTCCAGTTGTTTGTGCAATGCAAAGTGGTCAGCCTTGAAATCATATGCGTACAACATCACATGTAGTAGGAGGAGCAGCGGGCTGTGGCGTCCCGCCACACGGCTATCTTATACCCAAAATAATTACACAGAAATTGTATTAATTAAATTGCTGCCTGGCCCATTATCTCTAGCCTCTTATTGACTAACTCTCACATCTTGCTTTAACCCATATCTAGTAATCTGTGTAGAACCACAAGGTCGTGGCTTACCAGGAAAGATCCTAACCAGCGTCAATCCCAGGCTGGAGAATCACAGCTCACAGCGTCTGCCACACTGCTCTTCTTCCCAGCATCCTGTTCTGTCTACTCCGCCCATCTAAGGGCTGCCCTATCAAAAAGCCAAGGCAGCTTCTTTATTCAACCAATGAAATCAACACAAGTACAGAAGGACCTCCTACATCAATCATATAAATTTAGCAGGTTATAGTTATATATTTAGGAGAGAGAGCACGTGTATGTGAACATTTAAAGAAAAAGAGGCGATGAATTTGAGAGATAGCAAGGGAGTGCATGGGAGGCGCTGGAGGGAAGAAAGGGAAGGAGGGGATGATGTAATTGTATTATAATTTCAAAAATAAAATTATAAAAGTAAAATAAAATTTAAACACTCAAAAATATACAGTGTAGGAGAAAGAACGTTTTTAAATGTATGTAGTAATAATATTATGAGCTACTCAGGCAAAGTTCATACATGTAAGTTTTTTCTAGTTTATTTCCTGTTATGGTTTAAATTGGCAATGACCCCAAGCATCATGGAGACATTTGGCCTTTGTCTGCTGGCAATATTTTGGGACATTTTGGAAACTTGAAGAAGTGGGGCCTAGCAAAAAGAAGTAGGGGATTTGATTAGATCCTTATGGGTCTACTCTCCCCGGCTGCTTCCTGACTACAGTGATAGAAAGCTCTTCTGCCATGTGCTCCCTGAGCCATGGGTTCTTCTTACTAACTGGACCCTCTGAAACCATGAGCCCAACAGCTCTCTCCCTGCTGAGGCTGTTCTGGCAAGTATTTTGCCTCACAGCAATGTAAAAACCACTGGTGTCTTGCCTATTCATGATAAATGCTGAGATTCGCACTCCCTCTTACCCACCCCCCTTTGGTTTTTGAGACTGGGTTTCTCTGTGGCCAGCTGTCCTGGAACTCAATTTGTAAACCAGGCTGGCCTCAGACTCAGAGATCTGCCTTTCAGCTGCTATGATTAAAGCTGAGTGCCACCACACCTGGCTGAGATTTGTATTTCTGGTAGAATTTTCAAGCTGCAGAGAACCCTCATAAAGCGTATTCTGAATCCCCCTTCATCTTACATTTTAAGGAAACCAGAACTCAGAATTGACCCACTTCAAGTCTCACAAGAGAAGTACATAGCCAGCCCTGGAACAGAATGAAGATGCTCTCATTCTTGGTATTTTTGTTCTCTTGCTCTGCTTTTCCCTCGGGATGCCAGGGGCTTCCAGTTGAGATACTTTGCTTTTCCCTGGACCTGAAGAACAAGCTCCTTGAATGTTTCTCAAGGTTGTTCTTGTCTAGAGCACCAGGAATCCTGGAGAGGACGTTTTAGGTTGTTTGGATTTTAGGTCCTAGATTCTCCTCTGGCTGCCATTATCTGAATTCAGTAGCTCTTTAAAAGGTTTTTTAATTACACACTCACAGTATACTCGTATTTAACATTACATTGAATTCACACACACAGGGTGCATCTGTGGTGGTCAGAAGACAACTGTGGGAGTCATTGGCTTTCTTTCCTCCCTGTGGGTCTCAGGGATCGAACTTAGTGTCAGCTGGACAGCTTACACATTGAGCTTCTCTTGCCAGCCCCTCACAAGCACTTCAGATGATTTCAGTTATTTCCCGAGAACCTTAACTGGGGCGGAAGAGATGACTCAGTGTTAAGAGCATTGCTGTTCTTGCAGAGGATCTGGATTTGGTTCCTGCACCCACATCAGGCAGCTGCAAGCTGCTATGACTCCAGTCCCAGGGGACCCTCTTCTGGCTCCATGGGCACGTGTAAGCACATGGTGCATATACAAACAAGCAAGTGCACACATACACATAAATAAAATGAGCTTTGTTTGTTGCTTGACTGGTTGGGTTTTTATTTTTGTTTTGGCTTTTGGTTTTTTTTTAAGACAGGGTTTCTCTATGTCTCACTAGCTGTCCTAGAACTCACTCTGTAGACCAGGCTGGCCTCAAACTCACAGAGATCCGCCTGCCTCTGCCTCGCTGAATGCTGGGATTAAAGGCGTGCGCCATCACTGCTTGGCTTGTTTTTGGTTTTTCTTTTTTTTTAAGATTCTGATTAAGAAAATGGTCAACATCCTTAGTCATCAGAGAAATGCAAATCAAAACAACTCTGAGATTCCATCTTACACCTGTAAGAATGGCCAAGATCAAAAACACTGATGACAGCTTATGCTGGAAAGGTTGTGGGGAAAAGGGACTACTTCTGCATTGCTGGTCAGAATGCAAGCTGGTACAACCCCTTTGGATGTCAGTGTGGTGATTTCGCAGAAAATTAGGAAACAACCTTCCTCAAGACCCAGTAATACCACTTTTGGGTATATATCTAAAGGATGTTCAATCGTGCCACAAGGACATGTACTAAACTATCTTCTTAGCAGCTTTGTTTGTCACAGCCAGAACCTGGAAACAACCTAAATGCCCCTTGACCCAAGAATAGATAAGGAAAATGTGGTACATTTACACAATGGAGTACTACACAGCAGAAAAAAAAATAACGACAGCTTGAATTTTGCAAGAAAATGGATGGAGCTAGAAAACATTATTTTGAGTGAGGTAACCCAGACCCAGAAAGACAATTATCACATGTACTCACTCATAGGTGGTTTTTAAACAAAAAGCAAAGAAACACAGCCTACAAACCACAGTCCCAGAGAACTTAGACAACAATGAGGACACTCAGAGAGATTTAACATAGTTCTAATCTACATGGGAAGTAGAAAGTAGAAAAAGACAAGATCCCCTGAGTAAATTGGGGACCTCGGGGGAGGGCTGAAGTGGGGAGAGGAGCAAAGAAAAATGTAAAGCTCAATAAAAATCAATTTAAAAAAAAGTCCAAGCCAGGAATGCCTATAATTTCAGCACTCCAAAGGCGGAGACAGGAAGATCTCTAAGTTCGAGGCCAGCCTAGCCCACATAGTGAGTTCCAGCCAGCGTTGCGTAAGGAGATTCTGACTCAAAAACAAGCATTAAATGAATATAGTGCATTATGAATGAGGTCTTTATATAAGTATTTAAAATTTTAAAGCAGGATGAAAATTAAATCCAATATTCTTTGATATGATTATTTAAATTCACATTCCAGGCTATAAAAAGCCATTTACCCATGCAGTGGACAAGTCAGCCTAGGATACAGTGAGCTCCTTCAGGCTGTTCTGTTCCTCATGCTGTGCCTTCCTCCTCTTGTTGTTTCTCTTTTCCGGTTGCCATGGCTATAGAGGTCTATGTTCAGGTACAGTCTCTTCTAAGCATGGGTCACTTATAAACTGTGACATGCCTATTGTGCTAAGAGAAAAAGAGTCAGAACAAAATGTTTTTGTTGCCTCTGCCTCGTCTGGAATTTCAGGGGGTAAATTTCTGGGTTATCCGGAGCCAGATCTACAGTTAGAAGTTCATGCCATCATTTTGACATGTCACGTTGGACTTTCTCTTTATAAATCCCTCTTCACATTACCAGTGCTGGTCTCAGAGCTCCAACTGTTTCAAAACCATAGCATCTCTTAGTGAGTGACTGATCTGGATTATGTGTCCAGCCATCAGGGAGATCTTGGGATGTTGCTTGTATAAACTGTAATCCAATCTGATGCTGTACGTTTAGTTACAGTCTTTCATAGACCTATTGGCGATATTCAATCCTTCTGGATTTGGGAATAGAGCTTATCTGATACTTTCAGGAGAAAAACATCCATTCATTTTTCTCTCTTCCCCATTTAAATAACTCAGCACATCTGGTAGTATTGTAGGATCATTGTGTTTCCAGTTCCTCTGTACCTTGTATGGCTATAATATCCCTTACGTTTTTAGTTACCTAAAGGGCAATGTGATTTGAAGAAGGGAGAGGGGGGACTATGGGTCTTATAAATTAGCTCGAGTGCAGAGCTAGAAAAAAAATATGCCTTCAACCAGCAAAATTTCTATGCCAGTATGCAGTGTGAATGTAAACAGAGATAAATGTTTGTGTGTTAAAATCTTAAAGCAAGTCTTTCTTTAAATCGATGTCATTTGCCTCTAAGAAAATGCTTATTAAATGCAAGGTACCCAAGATTAAAGTATCTTCATGTTTGAGTATATCCCTTGGCTTACTTCAATTACAGCAATGATAAAAGCTGAAACAAAATCTTTTAATTCAATCAGAACTGAGCTGAATTTTAGGAAGCCAAGAGTAGAAACCAGATACAGGCTGTGTAACATAGGAAGTTAAATAGATCGGGTGTGAAGACTGTGAGGAGAGGTTGGGGCTGCCTTGAGGAGCCATGTTTGGAACGGCTGCTTTGAGCATTACCAGTTATTCACTAGTTTAGCCTCTTGAATTAAGATGCTTCGTGTGAACAGCTACAAAGAGACCACTACTGATTTCTGTGTTTCACATTATGAAACAACTTCAACACATTTGATTTTGTTTGGGTTTGGTTTTTGCTTGTTTGTTTCTTGTCTTGTAGTTGAGCCTTAAATAATAACAGTTTTGCTAAATTTGCACTCTGTATTTTTAGTTCTGTCAAAATTTTCAGTGTTTATGTTATATTTGACCCAGGGGTCCTATACCAAATATGTCCACTGTGCATTTTTTATTGTTATTGGTGTACCAGGGCCCCACTTAGTAAGCACAACTGACTCCATGATGGAAGAACCATTCAGGCTATAAAATTAAGCATGTAGATAGCACCACCTGCCAAACTAAAACAAAGACCTAATCCATGAGACTCCATAGTTATAGAAAAGTCTCTAAATCTACTAGCTTTGCTTTTTGGCTTCTGTAGATCTGCTTCTGGCTAACTGTTCTTGTTAACCTAGGACATGGTTTTTGTCCTTAAAAGCTCGCTCTGAGAAAGGCTCAGGACTTTCAAGGTTCCTGAACACTCAGTGTAGTCGCCTGTGGCTAAGAAAGACTTTCTGTTGTCTTAAACCCATGTCTGAGCAGTCTTCTCCACAACAACTGGGTTTGTTTTTTTCTGAAACAGGGTCTTTCTTGAGCCCTAACTGTTGGAATTTGCTCTGTGCTCTGTAGTCCAGGATGGCCTTGAACTCACAGAGATCTGCCTGCCTTTGCTTGGGGAGCGCTGGGATTAAAAAAGTGTGCTTCCTGGCCCAGCTCCACGGTGTGCTTTAAATACAATAGAACAAACACTTTGGAAAGGGGAGCCATTTTCTCCTTGTTTGTTCTTTCAGTATTAAGTATAAAAATTAGCATTGTAATGGCACCCAGAATGGGAGTACTGAAAAAGTATCCCCTTGACAAAAATAAACATACAGAAAATAAATTGAGTTAATTGTTCATTCCTTATCTGAAATTTAAAATTATATTCAAAGTGGTTATTACTGGATTTTTATGTATAATGGTGAAATAGTATGCATATAAGATTTTCTTTTTGCTTGAATTATGACTAGAAAACGTTGGATTACAGCTTTAATATCCAGGTACACAATTCATTTGTCAGAATCTTTTCACATAACTCCAATTTTTCTGTCACACACATATTCTACATTATAACTCTGCCTCCTAAAGTTAAAAAAAATGGAGCTACACCTTTAAATTGTTTTTTCAATTTCTTTTTCTTCTTGTCTTTTAGGTTGTGGAACTTTTAGCAAGTGCCCTTAAGGACCTGGTGCAAGGAGTATATCAGGAAAATTCTGCTTTGGCCAAGGTACAGAATTTCAGACTCGTTGTAACGTGTTAAGGTTGAAAGTGCAGCTGCAGAGCCAGGGTCAGACAGCAGACTCTCTTTCTTGTTTTGTGTTTAAAGAGCATGATTCCTTTCTCTCTCTCTCTCTCTCTCTCTCTCTCTCTCTCTCTCTCTCTCATTCTTTCTTTCCTTTTTTTTTTCTGGTTAGTGTTTTGGCTACAAATTCATGGCCATACGCTCAGTACATAGCAGCTTTAGCCAATTAATGCAACCTCTCCTCCTCTGGCTGCAATCTCAATCTGTTCAGTCCGCAGCATCCGGGCAGACACCAGGGCACTGCTGGCTGGCAGGTAGCACCGTCATAAGGGGCTGCTGGCAGGAAGAAGCGCTTATGCTGAGGGGCTGGGCCAGCTGCTCCCCAGAGAAAGAGGGCTCTGTGTCAGTGAGCTCCAGCCTGCTGTCAGGAAGGGCGGGGACGAGCACAAAATGGCTTTCCTATCCCAAGTCCAGGATTTACTGTGTTAGTAGAGTCTCTGTGATAGAAACTAGGACAGTTGCACACTTGGGTTGTTTTGATTAATTTTATAGGTTTAGAATTAGGGCTTTTTGACTCATTTAACAGGTCATATCAAGAAAGGTTAGGTTTTATTTCCTTAAAATGCAGTTATTTCATTTCAGTGGGAGATTAGATGTGAAGTGCATGCTTCATTGCCCACCACTGTCATTTACCATGACACCTACTGCTAGAAGGGATTCCTCTCAATGTTTCATTATTCTAACTTCCTCAACTCCTATATTAGCAAGATTTCACTCACTGCACAGAAAAAGAATATGCATATATGCACATTCTAGGCATTAACAGGTCCATTAGGGGGAAAAAGGACAAATTTTACTACAATTGAAACATAGGGCACAAGCAACTTAGATTTGAAAGAATGTTTTTTAAAATCTGAATTAGCTGGAACTCTGGAAGGTTACAGCAGTGGTTAGTGAAATGTGAAGACTTGTGTACCCTGGACATCTGCTCGCATTTGACTCGGGGAAGCGCCATCCCCAGGAGGAACATCTGACCTCACCTACGCAGCATGTTGGTGTGTGGGGACCTCCCAAGGTGTAGAGCACAGCGAGCCCTGTTTGCAAGACTTGTCAGACAAGAGTGACTGTCTGTGTGACTGAAAGTCAGTATCCAGTGATGGAAGGTGGCCTAGGATCTAGCTTTACTCAACAGAGGTTACCGTGCACATAACATGAAGATGATGGCAGCTAAGCAAGTGACATTTTCGATGATTTGCCGGCTTCTTCATTTGATCTTCACAAAAGTGAGAAAAAGAGACTGGTGCTCCCATTTTGAGATAGGAAGACAGAGGTTTAGAAAAGACTAAATGGCTTTTCAAGGCTACACAACTTACTACCTAGGATTCGAATTTAAGCTCTGTTCTCTTAGCCCCTGATTCTGCTCCCACTCTCCCCTAACAAACCCAGATCTGACAGCTCCCATAGGCCCTACCGAAGGTCTCACCAAAGAGTTACTGCATTACCTCTTGATGCAGTTGAGGCGTCGTGTTCACCTGGGATCTTTCTGAGACCTTCAGCTTAATCCCATATAAGGTATTCATTAATTACTAATATCTCCATTTTGTCTTTCAGGGTGTTTATTTGTTGAGACAAAATGTCACAATAGGTTTGACTAGACTCAAAACAGTCTGCCATAAGTTCAAGGCTAACCTGAGCTACAAAATGACATCTAGGCCGAGATACAAGCGAGACTGTCGCACACACACCATGTAACCCTCCTGCCTCTGCCTTCCTTAGCCTTTCCCTTCCCGTCCTGACATCATAGGTATGCACCACACACACTTAAGATTTTGAAGTGAATCGGGTGGTCATGGCGCACATCTTTAATTCCAACACTCAGGAGGCAGAGGCAGGTGGATCTCTGTGAGTTCAAGGCCAGCCTGGTCTACAAGAACTGGTTCCAGGATAGGTTCTAAACCAACACAGAGAAACCCTGTCTGGAAAAACCAAAAAACAAAACAAAAAAAAAAAAAAAAAAAAAAAAGAAAGAAAAGAAAAGACAAAAAGAACATGTTATTGTCGGTTTGGTTTAATTCGCCCACTTTTACTGTTTGTGTACTGTGCTTATCCCACCTCACTAACAATTGTGTCAGACAGCCTGATAGCAATAAGAGTAAATTATTACATCGCTTTTAGTTACATTGTTCACATCATGAAATGAATAGGGTCATGCTTGTGGAATAATCTCATTTTATGGATGAAAACCCTACTATTTAGAACTCACAAATAGCATCAAAGTTTAATATCTAAAACTTATTTATTTTTTGAGAGTTAGAGGGTAAGATTTCAACTCAAGGTAGGTGGTTGGGTTTTTTTTGTTTTGTTTTAATTCCACATCCCATGCAGTTTTTAAAACATATAATCTGTTTGGAAAGAGAACAGAAGAAACAACAAAGACTCTGGAGGGTTACTGATTTGTCTAACGGAATAGCCACTGAGCAAGCACCATTTCGTGATTTTCTCATTAGCTAATAAATTTTCTCAACTGAATATATATCCATGCTTTGTTCATCTGTGCTTCCACCCCACCTCCCCAAGCAAGATCCTGATTCAGACTATAGCTAAAGCATCTGAAGATCAGTTAGTTTTCAACCGTGGAAACAAACGTGCACAGCTGACCACAGGAGTGGGAGTGATTCATACAGCCTCCGTTTGCACCCCAGCTCCAATTTAAGTTAACCACATTTTCCTTCCTCACCAGAGCCCGCGGGCCCCCACCCTTCCTGAGTGTGCTTGCCATGACAGTGAAAGGAATCACTTCAGAGGCAGAGAGAGATCACAGCCTCTCCCCCACACACAGATACACAGACCAGGTCGGCATGTTCTGACATGACTGAGAAGTCGCCACAAGCAGAGGTCATATGGGAAGTGAGGCCCATGCTGTGGGTCTCTGTTGCTCAGCCTCCTCAGCCTTGAGCCAATTCAACACAGAATAGCTTTGAGATTCAAGTGAGCTGCAAATCGCCTCATCTCTCTAGGGATAAAAGAATACAATAGTGGTCTGTTTTCTGTATGCCAAGTTAATGCACTAATGGAGATCTGGTAGCAGCAGCTTAGCTTTCTGTGGATTGTGTCTATGGGACTCTGGTACGTTAGAGAGAGGGAGAATTGGAACTGGGTGCCTTGTTAATCACCTTCTCCAGAAGTTTATACAAACCTAATTTTTCTTAAAGCAGTGAAAACACACAACTTAAATTACTAATTTTTAACAGATTGTAGGTAGATTGTGATCATGGGAAACATTCAAAGTAATTTAGAAAATTCATCCTTTGTTCTCATTGTACAAAATATTTTTACTTTTGCATTTACTAGCTTGTGAATCATTTATTCTTTACAAGAAAAATTAACCATTGGACTTTTTAAAAATTTGTATAAATTTTTTTACCCATTCTTTTTCTATAATAGCTAATTAAAGAAACCAATTAAAAGGAAGGTGCACCGGTACACACTTTTAATCCAAACATTGAGGAGGCAGAGGTCAAGCTGGTCTACAGAGTTCCAGACCAACCAGGGTTGCATAGTAAAATTCAGTCTCAAAAAAATAAATGAATGAATGAACGAATAAATAAAGAAATAAATAAATAAGGTGGGGCTAGAGAGATAGCCCCGTGAATTCGAGCTCTTGCAGTTCTTTCAGAGAACCTGAATTCAATTCCTAGCACCCACCTTATTCATTTGACAATGCTGGTAACTCATTTCAAGGAATCGGAGGCCCTCTGACCTCCTGGGGCACCTGCTTATATGTGGTACACATAACATATACTCAGCAGATATACATACATGCACACAAATAAAAGATGAATCTTTTTTTAAAAAGAAATTGAGGATGAGGAGGAAAAGCAAAGAAAATAAACCAGTTAAATAAAGAAGCGACATTTTAAGGGTCGTTTGCCATATATTTACATCGCTGCTAGCCCATGCTACTTTATTGCAGTTTCCAGTTCTCACCCCAATTCATTTTTAGAGCAAGGAATAAAATTTCTTCTTCAAAATTCCCAACTATATATAGATTAAAAAGCAAGTTGCTGTTTGCAGTAATTCGAATATAGTCAGTGAAATTCTCTCAGCATGGTCGTGTGTATCAGCGGTGCAAAGGGGAGCGTGCCACTCCTGTGCCTGAGACGGTGAATAGACCACTGCAAAGGGCAGCTCAGACGTTCTTGGTCCTTTCAGGATGGTATTGTGTGAGGCTGGTGCCTAGAATGGAACCTTTGTTCAAAGATGGCAGGTAATATAGTGCCAGAATACTTTTCTGACCCCTGGGAGGGTCAGTATTGGGATGCAAGCCGGGGCCTCAGGCACGTGCTTTATGAATGCAGAATACCCATGTTCTCATTGTACTTGATAAATATATATTTTAACATTGACTTTGGAGTTCCAAACTAAGATATTTAGATATTTCAACAAAGTGTTGTTGTTGTTGTTACCTCTTATTTCTCATTAGTATAGGAACTGCATGATGGATAAAGAACTGAAAACTGCTGCATATAATGTCACAGACCTATAATCTCAGCACTTGAGAGGCAGAGGACTGATGTAAGTTCAGGGCAAGCCTGGTCTACATACGCGTGTTCCAGGCCAACCAGAGCCGCATTGAAAACAGAACTGAAACACTGGAAAAGGTCTAGGAGAAAATACCTGTGATTCCAGCACCCACATGGCAGCTCACAAGGTTCTGTTCTTCCAGTCCCGGGCTATCTGATGCCCTCTCCTGGCCTCCAAGGGCCCGAGACACACACTCAAACAAAGTACCTATATACATAAAATAACTTTAAAAATGTTTTCAAAGTATGATTTTAGTGGCTATTTGCTTCTTCGTAGTACCATACTGTAAATTCCTGAACCATTACACAAATTTTGTTTGTATTTTAAGAGAATAACATCTTTATGCATGTGACTCTGCTGTATTTTACACTCTTTATATTAAAAAAAAAAAAAGTGGAGAGCTGAAGGAGAAGCTTAGTGGTAAAGTGCTTGCCTGAACTATGCCAAGGCCCTAGTTCCATTGCCAGAAGCTCCCTCCCACACACAAACTCTGGTGCTTGCAACCAAAAATGAGGATGTTTTATATCTACTATGTGTTTTCCTTTGTGTCCTTCCATTTGTGTGTATGCATGTGTGTGTGTGTGTGTGTGTGTGTGTGTGTGTGTAAAATTTTTTAAGACAGGTTCTCACTCTTTAGCTTGGCTGTCCTGGAATTTGCTATGTAAACCAGGCTGGCTTTGAACTCAGATTCTCCTGTCTCTGCCTCCCCTGTGTGATTGAAGGCATGTGCCCACCACCTGGCCATTCTAATTATGTTTTTACTGTGACTGTGATTTGACACTCTACCCTTTGAGTATCATCAGTCCTGGGGGATGGAACCTGGAGAGAGATAGCTCAGTGGTTGGGAACACTCATTGCCCTTCCAACAGGACTCAGGTTCGATTCCTAGTATCTACAGGGAAGCTCATAGCCATCTGTGATGCCTGTCCCAGGGGATCCTCTTCTGGCCTTCACTGGTACTGTGTATAATAATAATAATAATAATAAAAACGGAAAATACACACAGACAAAACACCATATACATGAAAATAAATACACTTAAATACAAAATTTAAAAATTGAAGTAGTGGATTAGGATTGCTAAAATTCCCATTTTCTGAAATTATATGTTTCTTCTTCACCAATTACTGCTCCTGACTTATAGATCTACCCACAGCCCTTTGTGAAGTCATGCCCCTGACTCAGGTTGATACCAAGAAGAGAAACAGCCACTGCTTCCCAGTCTTCATGCAGACTCTGCCCATGGTGGCTTGGCCCCGGACCCCCACAATAAGAGGGTTTACTCTAGTTCTCTGGTTAATTAACAGGCACTGAAATTGTAGTGATCCAGTCTGTCTTTTTAAAGCACAGTTCATTCTTTACATGTTGGTCATCGATTTTGTGAAGCAAGATAAGTCTGGTTCTTTTATTTGTCTTATGGCTATACTTCTCTTCTTTTGACTCTTGGCAGCTTTTGAGTCAAATATAAAAAGAAGGTAATTAGTCTATTAGAACCACAGGTGCTCTCCTGCCTGCAGAGTCTATGCCATTGTCTAAATGTGATGCAAAATGCCTGTGCTCCTGGAGAAAACGACAGGAGAGAAATGTAAACAAGATGTCATATAGGTAAGGAAATCAGAAAATCTTTCAAAAAGGGTCTTGTAGCACGATAATAAAAACACAGAGACAGATATAGGGGTTAAAGCTGAAGATCAGACAAGTAGAGCAGTAAGCCACTAGAGAGACCTTTTACCTCTGCCAGTGCTCAGACTGCCTAGACTCTTCACCAAACCTCAGTCCACACTCCAGTGAGTTCCTGTCTCTTCCCCCATATGTTCCTCTCTCTGCCCAGCCATATTGCTCCTGTCTCTACCTCCCTAGTGCTGGGATTAAAGGTGCATGACTCCCAAACACTGGGATTAAAGGTATTAGCCACCACCACCTGGATCTGTTTCTGATCGATCTTGTGTAGCCCAGGGTAGCCTTGAACTCACAGAGATCCATCTGCCTCTGTCTCCTAGGATTAAAGGTGTGTACCACCATTCCATGGCCTCTAATGACTTAGCTTTGCACTCTGATCTTCGGGCATGCTTTATTTGCTGAAATAAAGGGTTTTTTCTAGGGATAAAATATCCCTAGAGGGTGTGCTGTATGAGACAGACATTAAAGGACAGAAGGAGGTGTGTAGACTGGAAGAAGTCTAGGGAGAAGAATGACATGATGAAGTGCAACAGTTGACATCAGGGCTTCTTTCAATTAACAATAAAGGAGCAGGGAAAATAACAACGCTGCAGCCAGCCATGGTGGCCCATGCCTGGAATCCCAGCACTCCAGAGGCAGAGGCAGGTAATCTCTTGGGTTTGAGGCCAGCCTCATCTACATAATGATTCTCAAATCAGCCAGGCCTACTTAGTTAGACCCTACAGGTTTCCATGACAATGATGGAAGATCTGCAGTGAGATGCCAGAATGTAGATCTGATACCATTTTTAGAGACTGAAGATGGGTGAACAAGGGGACTATTATATGATCAGAGTGATCTTGCTCAGAAGTTGAGAGGGTCTTTAGGGAATCTCTGGGATTGCTCCATGCTGACACCCTTGCCCTTCCTGGCATTCATATCACTATCAGTATTGCCTTTTCAGAATCCACTCTACATACCCAGTTGGAAATATTTTAATAACTATCCTAATTGATTATTTTTTATCTTGATCAAAAATGTTAACCATCTGGCGTTGTTTTTTGTTATCGTTACCAACTTTAAGTCTCTTCCTACATAGACTGTATTTCTAATACCAAAACAGTACCTGGCATATCAGTAGTAGCCCCTGCCGCCTGTTGCTGAAGTAACTATTTAGAAAGATCTAGAATGATTGTAATGGAAGATTTTTCTCATATTTTAGTGAGGAATTATTAATATACAATAAACGAGAAACACTTAAGGTGCACTATCTGCTGTCTAAATAAGCATGGACCAGAGGAACTGTTGTCACGAGTAAGTTGATACGCATATCTGTCACCCGAATAGTTTCTTTGTTTGCATCCCTCCGTCCTATACCTTCTGCTGTGAACCAGGCAATCTCTTATCACTATAAGTTAGATTGCATTTGTGTAGGATTTTATATCAGGGGGTCTAGAAATATCAACGCTTTGGGGTCTTTGAATAATTACATTGAAATACATCTATGCTGCATTTATAAATAGTTCATTACTGCTAAATAGTATTCACATGTAGAGATCTACCACACACACACAGTCTCTGTTCCACCTATTAGTGAACATTTGGGATGTTTCTAGCATTAAAGTATTCCAAATGAAGCTACTGGAAGCATTCATGTTTGAACAGTCCATATAAACATGTACTATTTCTCTTGGGTTTACCTAGGAATAGTCATGTTGCTATTGCTTTTCTTTTGGATAGAAACCTAATAGAGGACTTTGTGTGTCATCCAGTGGGTATATAGTGCTCTGTGCTGGATAGTTTCCATCAACTTGACACAAACGAAAGTCATTTGGGAATAGAAACCTCAATAAAGAAAGCATCCCCACCAGATAGCCTGTGGTGCATTTTCTTGATTGATGATTGATGTGGAAGGTAGCAGCTCACTATAGGTGGTGCCGCCCCCTAGGCTTGTGGTCCTGGGTGCTATTAAAAAAAGCAGGCAGAACAAGCCAGTAACCAGCACCTCTCCGTGGCTTCTGCATCAGCTTTTGCCTCCAGGTTCCTGCCTTGAGTTCCTGCCCTGACTTCCCTCAGGGCTGAACTGTTGCCTGGAAGTGTAAATGAAATAGTTGCTTTGCTCAGGGGGTTTTCTCACAGCAAACTTGTAGTCTTGGATTACCTTGAAATATGTGTAGTAATGTCAGTGATCTAGGGCACATTTTCTTTACCGAGTCATGAAGACATGCTTCTACCTGCCAAGTCACCTCACTAGCTCCCATTTTACATTTCTCTCAGCCACACATGAGAATTCTGGTTGTTACACACTTTGATAAAACTTAATGCAATCAGTTTTTAATATTTTAGCCATTCTAAAATATAATTTTGGTCTGTCTTACAGTTTTAGTTCGTTGTGATTTTAACCATAACAAATAACAGCGTTGAGCATCTTGTATCTTTTCATGTTTATTTGCTATTAATACTTAGTAAACTGTCTCTATAAATACTTTGCCCATTTTAATTGGGCTGTTTGATATTGGGGAGATATTTTTGTTTTGTTTGTGCAGTTTTGCAGGGTTTTTGGTTTATTGTTGTTTTGTCTTGCACCCTACAATCTTACTAATTTGTTAATCATAATAACCTTCAATTTTGTAGGTTCTGTGGATCCCCTATGTAGACAGTCATATAACAGTTGTGAATAAAGTAAATGCCTTTTTTTTATTTTTCTTATTGTACGAGGTAATATTGGTAGAGAAAATGTGCCCTAGATCACTGTCGTTACTACACATATTTCAAGGTAATCCAAGACTACAAGTTTGGGTTTTTTAATATTTTATTTCTCTATTTTTTATATGTGTGTAGGTGTGTGCATGCTACTGTAGAGGTCATGTGTAAGGTCAGAGGACAACTTTCAGCAGTCAGTTCTCTCCTTCCATCATGTCAGCCCTGGGGATAGAACTTGAGTCATCAGGCTTGGCAGCAGTGTCCTTGCCTGCTGAGCCACCTTGCAGACCCTACCCAGGCCATTTTTCAGAAATTTTATGTAACCTGTTACTTTGAAAGATAAGGCAACAGTCTTGCTTACTGCTTGCAACAAAAACAATAGATCTTCCTAACTCTGGTCTTCAGCTTTGACCAGTGCCTCCAAAGGCACAGCATCCATCTGAAGCCGCTACATTGCCTCTGTAGGAGTTGGATCAAAGGTAACAAATGCGAACACATGGTACTGATGTTCTTTGCAGTGGCTTAATAGATACAATCTATCCTCTCTAACTCAAGAGCATTGTACTTTTGCTACCATCCATAAAATATTAACAGCTAGCTTATTAGCTTGTGTGGGGTAAAAGGAAATCCTCAACCCAACAACCACATCCTATATTAATGTATAATGTGGAAGTATTAGGGGTGCACAGCCCTCTGTTACCTGTAGACGTTTGGTTTTAGGGCTTTATTTTTTGTTTGTTTGTTTTGAGTGAGAGGCAGAGAAAGAGTGAGAATGTGTGTAGGATGTGCTTGTTTGTGTATGTAGGCACACACATTCCTTGCACCTCTGTGGAGGTCAGAGGACAACCTGGTGTCCTCTTCATTTGAAGCAGGGTATCCTGTTTGCAGCTGCAGATGTGAGGCTAGCTCTCCTACAAGCCTGTAGAGGATGCTCCTTTCTTGCCATAGCAGCACTGGAATTAAAACCAAGTGCTTTAGTATGGGTTTGGGGATAAGAGCTCAGGTCCACGAGCATGACCTTAGAAACTGAACTGTCTCCCAGACCCTCTTTCCTTTTGTAAGACTCCCTTGCTTGGCAAAGAAGTTCCCTGGCTTCCTAGGAATTTTATCAGGAATTAGCGTTGGATTTTAAGACAGCCATAGTGGTATGCAAAAGAGAATCAAAACTTTCAGGCCAGCTTGGGCTACATATCAGGATGGCACCTTCAAAAAATACAAAAATTGATGCATGATTTCTATAGAACTTTTTCTCAGTAACTGTTGAAATGGCCATTTTTTTTTTTGAAATGTTTTTCTTTTTTTAGGTTTTTGGCTTGTTTTTGTTTTTTTGGTTTTCTTTTGTTTTTGTTATAATAAAAATAGAATTTAAAGCCTCATGCATACCCTCATTTAGATTATTTTATAATCTATAAATATGACAAATTAATTCATTTTCAAATATGAGACCATACAGCCTTGGACTAAATTCTTCTTGGCATAATTCCATCTCCTTTTTTATATAAAATGTTGGTTTTGCATTGCTAAGATTTTGTTAATATGTCTATCTATGTTCAATGAAAAAAAATGATATTATTTGGGTTGGTTGTATGCTGTGGGACAGTGGTCTTGTATTGGTTTCATAAAATGCTGATTGGCCCATAGCCAGGCCAGAAGTATAGGCAGAGGGACCAGGTAAGAAGTAGAGGTGGGGCGATGAGAACAGGAGAATTCTGGGAAGAAGAAAGACTCAGTCTGCAGTCGTCACTGAGCTACAGAGGAAGCAAGATGAGAATGCCTCACTGATAAAGGTGACTAGCATAGACAAGAATTATGGGCTAATTTATGATGTAAAATATAGTTAATAAGAAAAGCCTGAGCTACTAGGCCAACTAGTTTATAATTAATGTAGGCCTCTGTGTGTTTCTTTGGGACTGAAGCGCCGAGGGACCGGGCTGGACAGAAACTACTGTCAACAGTTGTGTATCTGTCTGGTGTGGGTATCAAGGCAGTGGTGAAACAGCATCCTCGCAGTGAAGCTGTGTGGGTCTGTGTGGGAATGGGCATTTGTTTGTTTATTACTTTGGGTTCAATTGCCTTTATAGTTAGTGAACTATTTAAACTGTGTCCTTCACATGAGCTTTGGCGATCAATTTGTGTCCCACTAGAAGACGTTACTTCACACAAGGTAACAGATTCACTGTCACAGAATTTCTACCTCCTGACATCAGTGTCCTTTCATTCCTAATACTAGAAATGTGTGCTTTCTGTCTTTCTTCCCTGAGGATTAAGTTAGAAGTTTAATTTTTTTTCAGTATTTCAGCTAAGATATTCTAGTTGGATGGATCTCCAGAGATTTCCATTATGTTGCCTTTCATTTCATATACAATAAACCACTTATCAGTTTTCATTTTCATTTTTTTTCTTTGACTTGTGGTTAAGAAATTTGATATTTTGTTTTCAAATTTTGGAGGATTTTACAGGTGTCTTTTTGTTACTGATTTATAATACTATGATGGTTAGAAAAAAGATTTGAGTTATTTTTAACTAATTTTTATTTAATGTATATGGGTGTTTTTTCCTGCATATATGTGTGTTCAACATGTGACTGTCTGGTGCCCACAGAAGCCAGAGGAGGGCATTAGATCTACTGGAACTGGAGTTACAAACAATTGTGAGCTGCCATGTGGGTGCTGGGAATTGAACTCGGGCCCCCTGGAAGCACAGCCAATGCTCTTAACCTCTGAACCATCTCTCCAGCCCAATTTGAGTTATTTTCAATTTAATGTTTGTTAATGGCCCAGATACAATATATCTGGATAAATATTTCATGTTCTATTAAAGGGAGCACACATTCTGTTGTTCCTGAAGCTAAGTAGCCACTAAACCATTTTGGTTGGTAATGTCATTTAGGTACTCACTATTTGTTGTTATCTTCATTTTGCTTGCTCTGTCAATTACTGAGAGAAAGGTATATTAGTGTCTGTATAATTGTTTATTTTAACTGGCCAAATGGTGCATGCCTGTAATCCTAGCATATAGGAGGTAGAGACATGAGAATGTCTGAAAAAGAAGAGAAACGTAATGTAGTTAATTAACTAGCAAGTATAATTGTGGATTTTTTTTCTATTTCTCCTCTGTTCTGTCTGATTCTTCTTCATGTTTTTGAAAGCTCTGTATTAGGCACACCAGCCTTTAGCATCATCAACTCCTGAATTATCTAAATGATTTGATCCTTTTTAGTTTTTATTGGTATCATTTTATTAATAAGCATTCTGGTTCACTCATTTGTGTCTTTTGTTTCTTTCCCTTCTTCCCTTTCCTCTGGTTGTTTGGACACAGTCTCACTATATATATGGCCCAGGCTGATCTCAGACTCTTTGCAAAATTCTTCCCCATTCCTCCCAAGTACTGGTGTTGTCTCTATTTCTACTTAATATGTTCAGTGTTTCTTGTTGCTTCTTGACTATATGTGATATGGTTATGAAAACTTTGATGTCTATGTGTACTGATTACATCATCTGTATCATTGTGGCATTGGTTTAACTGACTGGTTTTTTTCTCCTCATTTTGATTTGTATTTTCCTTCCTGGTTGTCTTTGATTGGGTTTCAACATTGTGAATTGTTTTGTAGTGTACTAGGTATTTTTGCATGTATGTAAATAGTCTAGAATCACCTGGGAAGACAGTCTCAATGCTGATTGTCTAGATCAGGTCAGCCTACTGGCAGGTCCATGGGGATTGTCTGATTGATTATGTTAATGGTTGTGGGAAGGCCCAGCCCAGGCTGGAGTTCTGGAATGTATAGAAGAGGAGAAGGGGAGCTGAGAAGAAGCGTGCATACATTTATTTCTCTCTGTTCTTGGCTGTGGGCATGATGTGGTAGGATTGTTTAAAGGCCGACTGCCTCGACTTCCCTGCTATGATAGAATGTAACCTGCTGCTGTGAGTTGGAAATACACTCTCCCATTTAAAAAAAAAAAGTCTTGAGCTTTATTATGGATGCAGTGAAGTTACTGGAAATGGGTTGATCTGTTCTTGGTTGTTTTTTATTCTTCACTCGTTTGGGAACCCTCCACCCAAATAAGTTACAGGAGGCTTATTATTACTTATAAATGCCCAGCCTTAGCTTGGCTTCTTTCTAGCCAGCTTTTCTTAACTTAAATCATCCTATCTGCCTTTTTTTTTTTTTTTTGCCTCTGGGCTTTCTCCTTTAGTTACTTCCGTATTACTTTTGCTCTTACTCTATGGCTGGCTGTGTGACTGAGTGGCTGGCCCCTAGTATCCTCCTCTCCTTGCTGCTCCTTTCCTCCCAGATTTCTCCTATTTATTCTCTCTGCCTGCCATTCCCACCTATCCTTTCTTCTGCCTTGTTATTGATCATTCAGCTCTTTATTTAGACCATCAGGTGGTTTAGACAGGCAAAGTAACACAACTTCACAGAGTTAACAAATGCAACATAAAGGAATGCAACACATTCTGACATTAAACAAATAGCCACAGCATAAACAAATGTAACTCATCTTCAAATGATATTCTACAATTGACAATCCTTTCTGGTTTTACTTTTAAGTATAGTTACACAGGACTGCAGTAGCAGTTAGTGTAAAGCTAACTTTCTCCCTGTGGTGGTAGATTCTGAGTACCCTACAGATGTTCAGTGAATGTTAACTTTCTCCAGAGCTCTTCCCACCTCAGAGTGATCTCCAGGAATTGTTTCTCCATCCTTCTGATTCATTTTTGCCCCAGATTTTGGTGGCCTCTTTGCACGTGCACATTGGTAGTACAGGCAGACCTCCAAAGCCGTACACTCTTAGATTCAACTAACTGGATCAAAATCCTTTAGCTTCATCTGTACTGAACATGTAATTATTGTCTAAAACTATATGACAACCCCTTACATAGCATTTACGTTTTATTAAACATTGTGTGTTTGTAGATTTTTGGTTTTGTGACACAAAACCAGACATGTATAACTTAGGGAGAAAGGTTTCCTCTTGCTCCTGCTTTCAGAGATTTCAGCCCATCATAGTAGGGAACGTGAGAGAGCACAGCAGCTCAGACCATGGCAGCCGGAGAAGGGAGTGAGAATACCTGTGCTGTGGGCTTTTTCTTTGTTACCCCTCTGGAGGATGGATGGGGCTTCCCCTTTGTTCGCTCCATCTAGTGGGGTGCTTTACTAGACTCCTGGGCATTTCTCACCCTACCAAATTGATGGTCAATATTTGTCTTGTAGCTGAGGAGGTGTCTCATTTGTTAGAATGCTTAACTACAATGCCCAAAGCATTTGGTTTCATCCCCATTACCACATAAAGCTAGAATGGGGCTGGAGAGATGGCTCAGCCATTAAAGGCTAGGCTCACAATCAAAAATAAAGCCAACAGGATGTTGTAGGCCTATAATACCAGCACTTGAAAGGTAGCAAGTAGATCTGAAGTTCAAGGTCATCCTCTGTTACATAATGAGTTAGAAGCCAGCCAGGGGTACATGAGACCTTACCTCAAAAATAGATGGGTGGATGGATGGATGGATGGATGGATGGATGGATGGATGGATGGATGGACAGACGGACAGACAAACGGACTAAAGAATGGACTAATAAATGGACTAATGAATGGACAGATGGGTGGGTGGATGGATGGATGGGATGGACCGTCAGAATAAGTAATCCAGAAAAGATTTAAAGTATGTAGAAAGAAGCTGTATGTGGTGGTGAATGCATCTTACAAATGGAGACTGGTTTTTCGTTTCCAGGCTGTCCAGACCCGATGCATCACACAGAAACTATATTAATTACAATACTGTTTGTGCTATTAGCTTAAGCTTCTTATTAGCTTACTTTTGCATCTTAATTAACCCATTTCTAATAATCTGTGTATCACCATGAGACTGTGGCCTACAGTGGTAAGGTTTCAGTGTCTGTCTCCTTCAGCAGCTACATGGCATCTCTCTGACACCGCCTACTCTCTCTTTATATCTCTTTTTGGATTTCCTGCCTGGTCTATGTTTACAGCATCTAATCCTAGCACTGGTGAGCCAAAGGCAAGATCTCTCAAGTTCACAGTCAGCCTGTACTACATCTTTTTTTATTTCCTTCCTTCATTCATTCATTATGTGCATATATACACTCAATGCATTCATGTGGATAACTGTCGCACCCGCCTCGACCAGCAAGGAAGACGCAACACCGGAGCTCTTCTTGCAAGCAGTTTATTCAGGACCTTGTTCACAGCACTCTTTCTCCTTCTCTCTCTCTCTCTCTCTCTCTCTCTCTCTGGGCAAACCTCTCCCAGCCCTTAAAAAGGCATAGGCCGCCAACCCCGGATTGCCAGTTGGGCACTGCCCACAGGTCCACGCATATGCAAGCAGCTGACAATCATTGCGTGATAATAGCATGAGTCAGGCCTTAGCCATAATAGGAGCTGATTATCACAGAGAGCACTTGCTTTCAGGATCTCGGAGGGCAGGAGCCAGCACCATCAGGTGCGGCTCCATGCAGCTCTCTACAGAGAACAGAGAAAAACTTGTGGAAAGTGATTCTTTCTTTCTTTCTGCTATATGGTCCCAGGGATAAACTCAGGTCATCAGGTTTGGTGACAAGTGTCTTTACCCACTGAGCCTTCTCACCAGCCCCTTGGACTATATCTTGATTTCAAGACTATCTTGAGCTATAGATTAGACAGAGTATTTAAAAAAATGAAAACAAAGGCCAAGGTGATAACTAGTACTTGCCTAATGTGCACATGAATTTGATCCTCAGCACCACAAAGAAATTAAAATACAGTTTATAGAAAGAAAGGTGCAGATTATGTGTACATACTTTGCCATTGTATACAAGGAATGTGAACATGTGAACATATTGACAGTTGCAGGCATCTGTCTCATGATGATAATAGAGTAAGCTTCTGAAACTGTAAGCAAGCTCACAATGAAAACTTGCCTTTATAAGAGTTGCTGTGGTCATGGTTCTCCTCACAATAGAACAATGACTGTGATCATCCTATTCTATGGATTTTGTCCACTGTTTTAGTTCTTTCAGACAAGAAAAAAAAAACCTAATCTCCTCTGCTCCATCTTAGCCAGAAGTGCTAGACTGCAAGAACTTTTGATCTACAGTATAACATCTTTTTATACAATATAACAAACACACAATCCCCCTCCCCAGTAAAATATATAGTGCCTTTGTGTTGTTGATATAGTTAAAGTTGATATAGTTAAAGAGTGTGTGGGTTAAGCACTTTGTGTTGTTGATATAGTTAAAGTTGATATAGTTCAAGAGTGTGCGGGTTAAGCACTTCAGTCATGGGAATAAGAAATAAAAAAAAATGACACTACTTTTGTACCTGGTTGACTGGGAGGGGAAAAAAGATGATAAAGTTGCTATAAAAGAGGATTGCTTTTAGAGAAAATGGATCAGTTTAGTTGAGGTTAGATTAATGTTGGAGTCCGGTAGGCTTTTCAGATAAAAAAGCCAATAGCTCCAGAGATGGGAAGTGGAAACTCATCCTTGTAGACTGATGAGTAAATGGGCCTTGGTGCCCAAAGAAAGATGAAATGGAATGGAGCCTGTGGAGAATAAGTTGGAGTGACCATACCATAACTGTTCTTTGCTGTAATTAGATTTTGAATTTAGCATCATTTCTTCTTGACTAACATAAAAGAAAATATGTTGTCTTCTGGAGTTTGCATTATTTGATTACTAATGCTATAGATAGTTCTTGTTGTTTTTTCCAAACATTAAACAAAGGGCTGGGGATATTGCTCAATGATTGCTTAGCAGGTGCCAGGTCCTGAGTTTGATCCCAGGCACTTTAAAAGAAATGAACACAAACTTAGATTTTCTTTTTTCTTTTTCTTAAACTATTATGTAAGAGCAGACTTTCTATGTAAAATTGCAAACAGCTGGTTCTGAACCTCACTTAGAAACCAAGGGGTAGTGGTGATGTCTCAGAAAAGGAATGCCATCTCCTGAGAGTTAACACAGTCCAGCAATTGGAGTATAAAATCTAATTAAGGTGTTCCTAGTGGGATCTTGATGGAGGAAGGTCATTGGTTAATTATAATAAAGAAACTGCTTGGCCCTCATAGGTTAAAACATAGGTGGGAGGGGTAAACAGAACAGAATGCTCTGAGGAAGAGGAAGTGAGCTCAATGGCCATGCTCCCCTCTCCTGGGCAGACTCGATAGCTCTGCTCTCTGAGGCACACGCCATGAAGCTCCGACCCAGGATGGACATAGGCTAGAATCTTCCCGGTAAGCGCACCTTGGGGTGCTTACACACATTATTAGAAATGGGCTAGTCCAGGTGCGAGAGTTAGCCGAGAAGAGGCTTGATATAATGGGCAAGCAGTGTTTAAAAGAATACAGTTTGTGTGTTGTTATTTCGGGGCATAAGCTAGCCAGGAGACCAGGAGCTGGGGCGGCAGGAACGCAGCCCGCAGCTCCTACTACAGGATCTGGCTGTACTGTCATTACAAACCCTTTCTGAACAATAGAGCTGTGCCAGTGGGATAGCTCAGTGGGTAAGGGTGCTTGCCACCAAGTCTGGCAACCTGAATTCAGTTACTGGAACTCACAGGTGAAAGGAGATAACCGACTTCTCTAAGTTGTTCTCTGACCTACGTGTGCATACATAAGCACACAAATCATAAACATCTGTCTGCGTTAACGTTTCTATTGCTGTGATAAAATACCATGATTAAAAAAAACAACTTGGGTGGGAAAGGGTTTATTCAGCTTGCAGCTTAAGTCTATCATGAAGAGATATCAATCATATCAGGGCAGGAACCTGGAGGCAGGAACTGAAGCAGAGGCCACAAAGGAACATTGCTTTCTGGCTTTTTCTTCATGGCTTGCTCAACCTGCTTTCTTATAGAACCCAAGAACAGCAGCCCAGGGGAGGCACCACCCACAGTCAGCTAGGCACTCCCACATCAGCCATCAATAAAGAAAACTCACCACACACTTGCCTATAAGCCAGTCTAGTGGAGACATGTTCTCAACTGAACATGTCTTGTGTCTAGTTGCCATAAATTGAACCAGGACAATGTTTATGAGAGAATTTTAAAGAAGAGCTAAACTGGGCATTATTGAAAAAGTGCTTAATAGTAAACATACTAAATTTCTGCTTGTGCTAAAAATATATACTGAGTATTACTAGACATCTAAGCCACAGCTGCAGTTAAGATGCAGCAGACCTGCCCTCGAGATCTGAAGGTGTGCACAGTTCAGGGGAGAGGTGTGCACATGAAATCTCTATACATCAGTTTACCCGTGAACCATATGGCAAATCACACATACAGAGAGAAGCTCGGTGTGTGAGAAGAGAAAGAACATCTTATTAAGAATTCAAGTCCCAGAGGGAATTTCATAACTGGGCATATCCATGCACCCCTGTAGTCCGACTGCTTAAGAGACTGAGGCAAGAGAATTGGGAGTTTGAGGCCCACCTGCCTCAACGAAAGAAAGGGGGTTGGGGAGGAAGAGAAAGAAAGGAGTTCCTGGAGTAGGTAGGTTCTGCTATTTCTAAGCTGAATTTTTGAAGTAAAAATGAATAGAGCAAAAATGAATCACAACAAACTCAGGAGCTGGGGAAATGGCTAGGTTGGTAAAATATTTGTCGTACAAGCATGGGAACCCGAGTTAAAGCTTTAGCTGGGTGATTTTTACCCCAGGTGAAAATCTGAAACTCCAGTGCTGGAAGGGAGGAAGTAGAAACAGCCTTCAAGTACCCTGGAGCTCAGGGGCCAGCCAGTCAACCAAGCCAGTGGGTTCCAGGTTCAGTGAACCCTGTCTTAAAAACAGGTTAGAGAACCACGTAGACATCTGACACTACACACACATGGGGGGGGGGAGACTATTGAAGTTTTCTTTTGTCAAGAGTTGACATTGGACACTGTCTGGGCCATCGAACTTATTTATTCTTTCATTTCACATGACGTTTGAACATCTGCTGTGTGGAAGGCACTAGATCTTTATTTCTCAACCTGTGGGTCATGACCCCTTGGGGGTTGCATATTCGATATCCTGCATGTCAGGTATTTATATTATGATTCATAGCAGTAGCAGAATTACAGTTATGAAGTGGCAATGAAATAATTTTATGGTGGGGGTCACCCCAACATGAGGAAGTGTATTAAAGGGTCACAGTTTTAGGAGAACTAAGAACTATTGCACTAGAAGTACAAGGGCTCAGTGAGGGAGGTGTCTTCGCTTTCATGGAGCTGCCCCCTTAATGGAGAAGACTACTAATAAATGCGCACAGGAGCAGAAGAACTGGAGATGAAATAACTGCCTGCTGTTAGGGCAAATGATAGTGCAGCATTAAGGTAACAGGACCTTGGCTGTTCATGGAAGGCCTGAGAGCTGAGTGATAAAAATGCAGATAGTTCTGCAAGAGGTTCTGCCAAGTGGATCCAGTACAAGCAAAGGCCTGAGAGAAAGGGTGTTGGGCCCAGGTTCAACTAAACCTAACTAAAGAAAAGAGCAGTAATACTAGTCATCACTCATTGGACAGAAGTTATCCACCTGTGCTAGACAAAGCACGCACACGTGAGAACTGGAACAGCGGCACAAAGCCGGAGCTAGAGCCCTGCTAAGGTGAGCATTTGGAAAGCAATAAGTAAACAAGCAGTTAGATATTGGGCATTTGGGTTCAGGAATTTGGGATATTAAAGAACTGCAGTAGGAAGACATCATGGGATCTTATTCATTGAGAAGGTCTTTGAAAAGTTTATTGCAGACATGTAAATGGGGCAAATTGGAAGCTGTTTTGTGTCTTGGCCTAACTTCCTGGCTATTCTGCTTCCTGTCTGTGCTTCTCCAACTTGTTGAGCTGTATCCCTTCTGTAGCTGTAAGCCAAAATAAATCCTCCCTGAAGTTACTTCTTGTCTAGTATTGGCCATTCCAGTGACAAGCGTAGCTAATGCACCGGCTGAACTAATGAGAAGCAGGGAGTCCAGCTGGAGGCCATTGAAATGAAACAGAATGAAGCAACACACAGTTCCTGGTAATGAAATAATGGGGGGAAACCAGGGATTATGAAGGACTCTGTTGTGGTTTGAATAAGAATGGTCACATGGGCTCATATGTTTGAATGCTTGGTCATTAGAGAGTGGCACTCCTCGGGAGGGATTAGGAGGTGTGGCCTTGTTGGAGTAGGTGTGTCACTGGGGGTGGGCTTTGAGGTTTCAAAAGCTAGGCCCAGCGTCACTCTCTCTTTCTGCTGTCTGCGGATCAAGATGCAGAACTCTGGTCTCTTTCTCCAGCACCATGTCTGCCTGCCACGACAATAAAGGACTGAAACTGTAGTGACCCCTGGAACTGTAAGCAAGCCCCAATTAAATGCTTTCTTTTGTACGAGTTGCCATGGTCACAGTGTCTCTTCACAGCAATAGAACCCTAAGACAGAAGCCTAGCTCTCCTGCTCTATTCCTTTCTTACGGTGTGGTTGGTGAGACTGGGTCAAAGCTCACCGTCATTCAACCTGAGCTTCATATACCAGTTTTCCATATTGGTGCTAAGCCTAGGCAGCATTTCTTCTAAAATTAATCTACACAATGATACACGTTAAGTATTGACACACCAAAATTAAAAATACAATGTGTGTGTCCAAATTTGTTTCAGTCTGTTTGCAGAATATAGCATTTCTTGTCTTTCATGCAAAGCACACTAGAACCACACAACTGGGCCATCCTGGATTCCTGACCTACAGAAACTATGAAACATAATGAAAGTTTATTAAGCCACAGGGTTTGGCATATTTGTTATGTGACAATATATAACTAATGTATACACCAAAAAAAAAAAAAAAAAACACCATATTTTGCCCTGGATCTCTAATGCCTTCCCATTGTGAAAGTATGCTGGGTATGTTTGCATATGCTTAAGCTCTGGTTCCAGGTATGTGTCTTGCTTTGGCTAACTGTCTTCTTGGACCTCTGCTGTCATGTGAGTATGGCATGGCCTAGATAGAAGGCTGCCAGTCCAGAAAGACTGGAGTGGAGGCTTGCTCTGTGACTCGGGCTGTCCTCAAACTCGTAACCCTCCTGCCTCAGCTTCCCTTGTACAGGGATTACAGGGGTGTACCCCACTCCCAGCTCCAAAGCCTCTGGACTTGAGGGTAATTTTGCCAATAGTAAACTATAGTCAGATCTGTGTGAATCTGGAAGGGCTAGCCCATACCTGTCACTAGGAAGCTGGTTTGAATTTGACCAAAAGCTTCTAGCTTAAAGACCCATCCCTGCCTTCCAGGGATAGGAGCCATTGAGTAAGCCCAGTTGAACCATCCCCAGCCTGCAGAGAGCAAAAACTTGTACTTAATGTTTCAAGAAAGTTATGGCAAGCATGTTGGTGAAATGCTAATAGCATTTTAAAAACGTTTTTGTGGTTTATTAATCCTCTCATGAAAAATCTACTGAATTCCTACAGACAGGGCTTCACTCCTTCCAATGCCTTGATCCCTAGCACAGCTTGGCTAGGGATAGCAAGGGAAAGAAGAAAGAACAGACACAGTACAGCAAAGCCAGGAGTAGATGGGGTTCTGCTTATGTGGGATTCTGCTACCAGCTACTGCTGCAACCCAAAATCTCAGTGTGTTTATTAGGTAGAGGTGTAGGGGAAGGGTTGACTAATTCAAGTATGAGGTTTTTGTAGGTGAACAGTTTCAGGCTGTAAATATCCATGAAGAGTTTGCACGCTCTGGTCAGTTGTCCATAAACACACTCATGGGTAATGGCTTTGCCAGTTCCCATGAGTCCGAGGATTTGGAGTCCTCACACGGCTGGGCTGTGCCAGCAGTGCCCATTTACTCGGGACTTCACCGTCCAGCAGCAGTCTCGGGCTCTGCGGTCCCTACCCCACCACAGCTGTCCTCGTGCAGTGCCCGTGCTCCCACTGTGGGATCTGTAGCGCCTGTGTTGGCTTCTTTCATTTTTCCCTCAGTAATCCAAGGAGTCATGAATCAGGCCAAAGCCATGAAGGCTTCATCAGTGTGGATTCTAAAGCTGCGTACAAAGATAATATCCAGTGTGCCTTTGTGCATTTTAATGAGTTTTTCCCAATTTTTTTTTTTTAGGTTAACATTATGTCTCCCTAGAATGAAGAATGGGGATGATTGTTGAAGTAGTCACTTGATTATAAACTTCTTGGTCTAAGTAGTTACCATCTTGTTCATGACAGTGGTCTGTGCTTGGCAGGCAGGGATGACCACAGTGTTTTAGGTGTAGACATTATCACACATGTGTGCAGACAGAAGCAGAGTACTGGACATGGAGAATCAAGGGATTTGTAGACTATGCAAATGGATGAAGAAGGACCAGGAGAGAGTCAGGGAATTACAGATTAGAAATAGATGAGTTTGTTTTTTACTTTGAAGACAAAGATAGACAGACAGATACATATGTGTGTATGTAAAAAGATATTTTAAAGGAAACTATTTTAAGAGGTTTAAAAGTGAAGCAGTGAATACTGTATACTAGCATTAAGATAATCTAGGATGTCTTTCATTGGCCTCTTTACTCACAACCTGTCTTTCTTACTGTTCCCAAGGCATGTATTAACTTGCTAATAAACCGTGCCGTGTCGTGTTTGTTTGCTGGGCATCTGTTCACGCTTATATCACAAGTCCAAGACTTTGCAGAGTCTCATAGTGGTGATGACAAAATACCTGTAATTTTGCTAGCATTCTTCCTTCAAGTAGAAGCAGTTTTAAATCATTAGTTAAGTATTGAGTTTGTATAAAGTAATTTACAATGGCTTGTTCTACTTATAAAACACACTCACAAGTTACATATAAGAGATCCACTCATATAAGTGGATAAAACAAATCACTAGGCATCTAGTGACACATTTAAGAAATAGAATATTGGCTGGGGATAGCTCAGTGTGAAGTGTTTGCTGCACATAAAAAAACAGGCAGAATGGTTAAGCATAAAGCCAGTCATGATGGTGCACACCTGTAATCCCGGCACCCAGAAGGCAGAGACAGGCGGATCTCTGTGAGTTCAAGCCAGCCTGGTCACTGGTGAAGCCAGCCCGGCTACATAATGATACCTTGGGTAAATAATTGTTTTAAAGATTTACTATTTGTGTGTGTGTTTGTGTGTGTGTGTGTGTGTGTGTGTGTGTGTGCTGTGTTTGCCTGTCTGTGTGCAGGTGAGAGCTGTTTCTCAGAGGCTGGAAGTGTCAGATCCCTAGAGCTGGAGTTACAGGTGGGTGGGTGCCGCCTGAAGTGGGTGCTGGAAACAAACTCAGGTCCTCTGGAAAAGCAGAGATAGTGGTACATTTCTGCACCCCCCCCCAAATAAATATTTTTTTTAAATAAATGAAATTAGCCTGGCTATGGTGGCGCACTCCTTTAATCCCAGCACTCAGGAGGCAGAGTCAGGCAGAACGCTGTGAGTTTAAGGCCAGCCTGGTCTACAAGAGCTAGTTCCAGTCAGAGCAGTTACACAGAGAAACCCTGTCTCAAAAAACCAAAATAAGTAAGATATAGAGTGCTAATCTCTGTTCTACACACACACATACTATATTGTATGTATATGTGTGTGCATATATATGCACATATTTACAATGAACATATTCAAATCAAATCTCTGGGTATTAGTATTAGATTAAACATTTAAAAAATGATTTAGTCAGAGTCAATGCAGATGATGAAAAGAATGGTGGCTGACTGAGGCTTAGTGTGCTCAGTGGTCCTTTCAGTTAAGTACACCTTCCACTTTTGACAAGTGTTTTTATTTGTTCATTTTTTAATTGAATTTAACCATTAGAAGTATCCTAGATCACTGAATGACAGCCAAACATCACAAAACTATCATCACAAGTGTTTCCCTAAGCGATGAAACATCACTACAAAGTGAGTAAGTCCCTGCCACGAAGGCTGAAAACCTGAGTTTGACTGCTGGACTCTAATTCACATGGTGCAAGATGAGAACTAGGAACTGATGCCTGCAAGTTGTTCTCTGCCCTACACACACACACACACACACACGAGAGAGAGAGAGAGAGAGAATGAGTCCCAGAAGATTAGAGAATACCATTCTGTTCAGAGGACAGGAACAAAAATCTCAGAAGTATAACCCAAGCATTCGGTTACCACCCATCTGTGTGTAACTGAGTCCCCACTTTGTCTCTATGACAAACTACTCCTGAGCCCTGAAGCTGAATGCTAACTGCTTACTCAACACACATCCAGGACCAGATGTGTGACTGCACTAAGGTCAGGAGTTCAAGGTCATCCTCCACGACATAGAAAGTTTAAGGCCAGCCTGGCATGTAGGTGACCCAGTCTCAAAAAATAGAGCTAGAGATGTATCTCGGTTAGTGGAGAGCTTGCACAGCAAGCATGAAGTCCTGAATTCCATCCCCGGTACACATGAACCAGGCACAGTGGCGCAGTCCTGCAGTCCTAGCACTCAGAAGACAAAAACAGACCGATCAGAACTCCAGAGTCGTGCTGGAGAGATGGCTCAGTGGTTAAGAGCATTGCCTGCTCTTCCAAAGGTCCTGAGTTCAATTCCCGGCAACCACATGGTGGCTCACAACCATCTATAATGAGGTCTGGTGCCCTCTTCTGGCTACAGACATACACACAGACAGAATATTGTATGCATAATAAATAAATATAAAAAAAAGAAGTCCAGAGTCATTCTCAGTGACATAGAATTGAGTTCGAGTCTAGTCTGCTCTTTAATAAGCTCTGTCTCAAAAGACAAATAGATAATAAAGATAATAACCTATAATTACTAATAATAGTAACCTATATTAGTTAAAAATGAAGGAAATGGAATTTTTTTAGTTTCTCCCCATAGCCTCCCATTTGGTGGTGGAAACCCATGTTTTTCCCTGGGAATTTTAGAGGGATTGAGAACACCACAGTAGAGCAGCATCGAAGTGGTACTGTGAGGCTTGCCAATCATTGAAAGGTCTCTTAAGGCTCTCCTGGACTCAACCACTGGCTGTGAGGCTGGGTGTTCAAGTCATAAGTCCTGTGTGGGACTGATTGATTGGTAGTGCATGAATAAGTCATCTTGCTGGAATCAGATCCCTGGTCATTCAGCTAGTCCATCTCAGCCAGTAGAATTGTTCCCAGTTGTTGTGATTTAAAAATAAAAAGTCCGCCATTGGCTTATGTGTTTGATGGCTTGGTCTGCAGTTGGCACTGTTTGGGAAGATTGTGGAACCTTGAGTAGATGGAGCCTTCCTCAATGAAGTAGGAGACTGGGGAGAAACCTTGAGGTTTTATAGCCAACCTCCACTTTCTGCTCATTCTCTATTTCCTGACTGAATGCATTGTGACCAGCTGGTCTCCTGCTACAGACCATGTCTCCTTGAACCATAAGCCAGAATAAACTCTCCTTCCCTTTAGTGTATCTTGTCATCTTGTTGGGTAACTACCAGACCAGCCAACCAACTGAGATCCGTCCTGAAACAGAGATATGCCATCTTCACAGAGCCTTGTTTAAAGTCCTGACCCGCAAAAATATCTGTGAATAATTGACTGTTGAATTATCTGTGAAAGTGACTGTTGTTTTATGCCTCTAATTTTGAGGTGGAACAAGATAGGTAACCAGAAGGTAGATATTTTCAGAAACCTTCAAGACAGTATATTAATGTCTTGGTTTTGAAGACAATGCTGAAATATGTGGGAAGAAGTGTTATAAATATGCTTATTAGTCACTAGTCACAAAGTATCTGACAGCAACTTGAGGAAGGAATGAAGTGTTTGCCTTGGCTCGTACTCCGGGTGTGTCTATCGTGGCAGGAAAGCCTAGTGGGCAGGGTATGGTGCAGCTGTTCACAGTGAGTCACAATCAAAAGCAAAGAACGAGTGCTGCTCATCTGGCTTCCTCTTTTCTTCCACAGACAACTGGCTTTACTGCAAGGATAGGAAGATGACTGCAGGTTTCAGGACAACAGAGCTATATAGAAAGACCTTGAAGAAAAAGAAAGAAAAACACCTCCAGCCAGGGTTTCTCTGTGTAGCCCTGGCTGTCCTAGGATGAGCACTGTAGACCAGACTGGTCTAGAACTCAAGAAATCTGCCTACCTCTGCTTCCCAGGTGCTGGGATTAAAGGTGTGGCCCAACAACAAAAAATAAATAAATAAATAAATAAATAAATAAATAAATAAATATTACTGGTTTAAGTCCTTAACTGGGTGTGGTTGTATAATTCTGCTGGAACTGCCATACATAGTAGATATGTATTTATCACAGTCTGGGGGCTACACATCTGAAGTTCCAGGCAGTTTAATCTCTAGTAAGGACTCTCTTCCTTGTCTGTGGACATCCCCTGTCTAGAGGTGCCCTCACATAGCAAAGAAAGACAGTAGTGGAGAGTGTTTTGGTATCTAATAACAATTGAGGACACTAACCTTACTTTTTGGGGCCACCAGCTTATGACCTCATGTAACCTTAATTACTTTCTTGCTGTGAAGATGCCCATGCTCAGGATCATGACTTGAGAAGACAGACATGTATCTGTAACAGTAGTCAGAGTCACCCCATCTTCAGTGCACATAGACCACACTTGGCTTTAGGTTCTGAGTTCAATTCCCGGCAACCATATGGTGGCTTACAGCCATCTATAATGAGATCTGGTACCCTCTTCTGGTATGCAAGCATATGTGGAAGGAATGTTGTATACATAATAAATAAATAAATCTAAAAAAAAGTTTTTTTAAAAAAAAGTTTTTTTACTTTTAATTATTTATATGTAGCAAAGCACACATGAATATGGTGCCTACAAATTCCAGAAGGCATCAGATCCCTGGAGCTGGAGTGACAAGCAGTTGTGGGCACATCACCTGGGTGCTCTTAATAGTTGAGCCATCCCTCCAGCCCTTACTCTACTTTAAAAGTGTGCTAGGCATGGTAACCACAACTATAATCCCAGCACTCTGAAGCCCAAGGCCAAACTCTGCTTTGTGGTGGGTTCCAGGCTGGACTACATAAGATCCTGCCTGCCCCCACCCCAGGGGAAAAAAAACAATTCAAAGGAAGTAATTTAAGCATTAAAATGTGTATTTACAGAATCTAGTCACTATCCTACCCATATTTAGGTTGTATTTATAAAAACAGTGGCCCAGAATCTGAATCTAAAGTGGTGTCCCGAAACTGTGAGGGCGCATTTGGAGATGCACATACTCTTTCCTAACACATGCTTCTAGCTGAGCACATCTCCAGCCTTTGCCTGCTGTAAAACATTCTTTCAACTCCACAGATGGTCAGCTTCTGAGTGTCGAAAACTCCTGATCAAAATAGTTTGTCCCAACAGATTCTGCATCTCCCAGGCCCAGTAGGTTTGTGTTTGTTCAGTGACCATGGACCTAACCTTTAAGCCCCCACAGCCATGGTAACAAATGGTCTCCCATGAATAGACACAAATGTTTTGCCGCATGAGCAAAGCATCTCACACACAAAAAGTGAGAAAGAATCGGGTTCTTAATAACACGCCAGTGTCCACAGCCATACCACCCCGGTTGTCCATATACTCTTGTGAATATACCACCAGTGTTGCTGTCTCAGGCAACATCAACCTACCGTCTGTTATTTCAAACAGCTTTACCCAAGTAAAATAAATCATGAGCTAGGGAGCACAGTTACAGTAGTCTAAATTAAGATACCTTTGACAGTTATTCAATATTCATAATGGCATAATTACATATTCCCTCCTAAAATAAATTCCATCCAAAGTAAATATTCACTGAGTATATCATCTTTTCATATATAATAAATCTTCAGTAAGATCTTCATGTAGAGCCAGGCATGGCACTACTCCCCTTTAATCCCAGCATTTGAGAGGCAGAAGCAAGCTGTCCTCTATGAGTTCTAGGACACCAAGACTCAAACAAATGAATAAATACATAAATATACAAACAAGCTTCATATAAGACTGGGCATATAAGACCTAGAATCCCAGCACTTAGGATGCTAAAGAAGAGAATAGCAATTACAAGGCCAGCCTAGACTATCTAGTGAGACTTTGTGTCAAAACACACACACACACACAAGCTGAGGATATAACTCAATGATAGCATGTTTACCAGCCTGCTGGAAGTCCTTGGTTCAATTCCTGTACCACAAAAGGGAAAAGCAAACTTTCTGTAGTGGGGTATGGTAGCATACATTTATATTCCAGCACTTGGGGTAGGTGCAAGAAGATCCATAGTTCAAGGTCATCCTTGAAAGTACGAAGTTGTTGACGGCCAGACTACCTACATGAAACCCTGCTCAAAATAAATGAGGCTGCATGTGTAAAATTCTCAAAGAATCAATTTAAGATGTTTTTAACCCTGTACATATTGTGCTGCAGTGAGTGTGTATGATCTCTTTCTTATTCTGACTACATTCAGCCACTTCACACCCATTCTGTATATCTGATGTTTAAAGAGAATGTTTAGATGTGGCCATCATACCAGTTTTCTTGACATTTTAAAATTATACATTAATTTTCCTAGAGCATATTTTCTTAGTATATACGTGACAATCTGGTAGAAATGAATAGAAGAATTTTCCCTCATTAATAACCAAGTTCATAATAAGTAATAACTTGATGTTCAGGGAATAACATTTCTGATTAACTTAGGAGCAGAGTTATTAACTTATGGTCCAATTAAGTTATGGCAGTAGATTTCAGGGGACCATAAATTAATTGTTTCTGGTTATCTGAATAATCTTTTTCAGAGATTGTATGTTCCATGAATAATTTAAAAATATAAAAGTGATGAATAATAAAGAGTCTAAATCCCAGTAAGGCGTACATAATGAACAGAACTGAACCTTTGGTGGTTTCAGGTCCTGCAATTAGCCTTTTCATATACACAATTACAAATACACATATACAATAATATACAATTAAATTATTGTATAATTTAAAAATGCTAGCCACCTCTAATATGTGTTGAAAGTTTTGTCTTCTGTATCCATATGGTTTTTTTTCTTTCTATCCCTGGACCATGAACTTCTTGAGGACAAGCTGCTTATCAGTCTTCATATTTAAGTTGCTTTGCCGAGATCTGGCCCACGATGCATAAATGAGTGTGTTGCACCAACAACCAAAAGTTAATCAAGAATCATAATTGAGTCATTTTAAAATAACTTATTAATGTATGTCCCTACATGTATGCATGTGCACCACGTGTGTACCTGGTCCCATGGAGATCAGAAAAGGGCATCAGGTTCCCTCTGGAGTTACAGACATCTGTGAGCTGCCATGTGAGTGCTGGGCCAGGTTCTGCAAGAGCAACAAGTGCTCTTAACTACTCCATCATTTCTCCTCAGCATCCTATCTTGAGGTTCATCCCTGGCATACCATGTACCAGTAGTTCCATTTTAATGTATTGTCCCATTAGCTTTTAAAATTAAAATAAACACTGAACTACATACTGATAACCAGGAATATAGTCACTTAACTGAAAGTCATTAAAAATTAAATGATGCCTAAATGATTAAAAAATACAAAATTGACTAGGAGTGACCTACGGCCAAATGTCAGAGAAACAGGTATTTAACCACTCACCCAATTCAGAGAATTTAGCACTGTATCAAACTGCAGCTAGGTCATGTTTTCCAAAAGAAGCAAATATTTTTGGCAATATTTGAGAATATTCTTCAAAGTATATTTGTACTGGATATATTCAGTTTATTGGACAGAACGTTTAAGAAAATAATCCCTTTGAAGAGAATAATATTTTAAAATTTCTACAAATATAAAAGTAGTATTCAAGAAATAACTAAGTGTCCTGTGTTACTGAAACACAGGTCACATAGTTATTTCGGGTAAGAATTGAGCCAAGGAGGTTTTGCTTGTTACCATAAAAGGGAAGGTGAACTGTTATGATTTAGAGTTTATAGATATGAGAGACACTAAAGGATAATTATTTTGATTATTTATTTCAACCAAGGTAGGAAGGACAAAGGAGACAGAGAGAGGATAGAAATACCAAAGATGGGGAAAAGGTTTGATAAATACATATTATATACCTCACATGCTATCATAGGTGCTTGTATGTCCCCCAGGATTTGTGTCTGTGGGTCAGTTGAGGATGACTGCCGTCCTTGCTTTCATGGAGCTTATACTCTGAGGAAGGAGAAAGACAAATCCTTCACCGAAGGAGGCTGTGAGACATCTGCCATGGTCAAAGAATAGGTGTTTAAAGCAGAGGAAGGGGCTAGGAGGCCGTGGGAAGAGAAGTAGATTGCTGGTTAAAGGGAACTTGAATGTTGAGCAGAATCAGAAAGCAGTGAGGGATCTAGCCATGCATATATCCTGCAGGCCAGTTCGATTCTGGATTCTGTTTTTAAGCAAATGTCACTGTGTCAGCTAGATGATCAGGGACCAGACCTTCTACTGGTCCACTGTACATGTGTGTAATGCATAAAATGACTTCTAGATGTGTAATTCCTAGGTCATGGAGCAAATGCATTAGAAATTTTGATAGAAATACCAAAATTTCCATCTAGTTTCCCCTTCCACCAGCTAGTGTAAAAGGCCACAAAATCAAGAAGGCAACAGCAATGCATTCCTTGTAGAGACTTCTCTAACAGCAATGCATTCCTTGTAGAGACTTCTCTAACAAACCCATGCCCTTGCCTGTCCTAGTTTTGAGGGGTATTGTTGTTAGTGTTGTTTGCTTTTTCAAGACGGTGTTTCTCTGTGTAGGCTTGACTATTCTGGAACTCACTCTGTAGACAAGACTGGCCTTGAACTCAGATTTGTTTGGCTCGTAGTGGCCGTCTTCAGATCCAGCAGCTCACATGAACCAATGTCTCTCATTTTTATAACCCTGATTCTGGTGCCTCGCTTACCAGGACATGTGAAACGTGCGTGAGACAGGAGAATCAAGAGCTCAAGTCACCTCAGCTTCGTAGTGAGCTCAAGGTCTAAGCTACCTGAGACCCTGCCTCAAACAGAGAGATAAAGACCCTGTGGTTTCATACTGCCCACTCACTTAGTCCTCTGTCTCACAACCCTAAATTCCATCTGATGGTTAAAACCTTGCTCCTGTGCAAGGTAACAGGCAAGGTTCCAGGGATTAGGAGGTCTACTTACATGTGAGGGGAAACGCAGATCAGAGTTCACTCTTCTCCAAATAGTTCTTTCTAGTAAATGGTACATTTCCTGGAAAGCCCAACTCAACTTCTCCATAAAATATAGTAAATTTTTGATATACGTATTTTTATTTTTGATTTTAATTATGTGTCTATGTATAGATACATGTATAGATACTCACGTGGATCTATATGTATAGATAACAGCACTTCTGCAAGCTCTGGAAGTGCTCTGTGGAGCCATCTCTTCAGCCCCAGTTTTCATTTTTTGTGTTTTGATTACTGAGTCTTGGTAGCACTGCTTTATCAGGTGGGGCTCGGTACAATCCAGTGTTCCTGTTTGCCCACCCCGCTCCATTCTGTTTTCATGACTGTCCTTGATATTCTCCTCCTTCCCTCCTTCCTTGTACTCCTACCTATACCCTCTGTGGTGGTTTGAATAAGAATGGCCTCCACATGCTCATATATTTGAATGCATGCGTAGTCACCAGAGAATGGAACTGTTGAAAAGGACTAGAAGGATTAGGAGGTGTGGCCTAATCAGAGGAGCAAGTGTGTTGCTGGGGTTGGGCTTTGAGGTTTCAAAGGCCTTTTGCTAGGCCCAGCATCTCTCCCTCTCTTCAGCTGCTGCAGATGGATTGGGATGTTAAAGCTCTAGTGCTCCAGCACCATGTCTGTCTATTGTTTCCTATCATCATGATCATGTATTAGTAGTCTGAAACTGTACACAAGCTACCAATTGAACACTTACTTTCAGCCTGGTGGTGGTGGCACTCACCTTTAATCCCAGCGCTTGGGAAACAGAGGCAGGCAGATCTCAGTGAGTTCAAGGCCAGCCTGGTCTACAAAGCAAGTTCCAGTACAGCCAGGACTGTTACACAGAGAACCTATGTCGTCACAAAAAAAGAAGGAGGAGGAGGAGGAGGACGAGGAGGAAGGAAGGAAGGAAGGAAGGAAGGAAGGAAGGAAGGAAGGAAGGAAGGAAGGAAGGAAGGAAGGAAGGAAGGAAAGAAACACTTCCTTTCATAAGTCTTGGAATTAGCTCTTGTAGACCAGGCTGGCCTCACAGAGCTTTGCCTGCCTTTACCTCCTGAGTGCTGGGATTAAAGGCATAGGCTACCACAGCCCGGCCCTTCCTTCCTTTTGAAAGCAGGGTTTGTCTTGGTTCACAGTCTGAGGATGAGCTGCTAGTTACATAGCACTGGCCAGGGACTGGAGCACACATGTTCCTCCTCCTTTGGACGTTTAGAATCCACTTGCCTGTTTTCAGGACGGGATGGTCCATTGCCAGCACTGGACTAGCCCTCTGGTCCCGCTCTCTTGGACTTGCTGCATCCTTACATTCTCCCTCTCCCCTTCATCCTGTCAGGAGCAAATGTGGTCATAGCTGTAGGGGTAGCCCCAGCCAATCACCTTGTTTGTAGGGCGGGGTCGCCTGAGGATATTTTTTACTAATAAATATTGCTGGTGTGCTCTCCCCTGCCCCTTCTGCTTTCCCGTTCTCCGCTGGAACCACAGGTTCTGTGAGTCTTTCCCTAATTAAAGCTCAATATATTCTTATAATTTCTGTCTGCCTTCATTAACGCTGTTACACATAGCCTTTACTTGGTTAATTATTTGGGCTTGGTGTTTGAAGCAGTCTCATGTGGTCCAGGTTGGCCTTGAACTCTTGATTCTTCTGCCTTCACAGGTGTGTGACACTGTGCTCAGCTCTAGTTTTTTAAATTTATGTGTATATAGTAGAATGAAAGACATTGTCTCTAACACTTTCTGTTTGGTTTTATAGTTGATTATGTCGATTATTAATTATGTCCTCTGCTCCTGTATTCAACAGTCTTCTTGTTTGTAGTAAGTTTTCCCGATTTACACTGTCTTCTTTATGCCTCTACTATTTTCACCTAAGTTGGATGCAGTAGGATCCTCATGTTTCAGAGCGCTCGGTGACATGCAAGAACTGATAGCGCATATAAGCAGGAGTCAATTTAGACGTCTGAATCCCTATGTGTTTGTTTTAAATGGTAGTGTATATTTTATAGAAGTTCTCAAGCTCAAAATTTTAAAAAGTGCTTTACCATTTCCCTCACCTTTTCTTCATTTCCACAGTGAAACCGTCACCCAGTGTACTGCTCTTGGTGGCTCGAGCCGGGGCTCAGCTGCTTCCATTCCCGCTTGTTCCAGAAGCAGCAGTGTTTGGAGTTGTTCCTTACAATGTTGTTGTTTTTCCTAAAACAGGGTAGCTCTAGCCTGGAGTTTACAGGCTGCCTCAGCCTCTCAGTTACTATACACCTTGTTATTGCAACTGTACACCTCCAGACCTGGCTGCCTCTTGAGGCTTTTACCCTTCTAAAACACAGCTCAGTTTATCTACAGCCTTTTCATCTCGGCCTTTTTACATTTTTAGGAACACTCTATCACAGATGATATTGGAATGTCGACTTGGAAGGAGCAGACTTTTCTGTCCCATTGTGCCTTGCTAGCTAAGAGCTGCCAGGCTGCTATGGAATTGGCCAAGCACGGTGCTGAGGTCCAGGACATGGCATTTCAGTATGGGAAGCACATGGCCATGAGTCACAAGGTATTGTACACTCTAAGTTCTGCATACTGAAATATGATAAATATAGTAAGTGCCAGGAAACTGCTGGCACTTGATAAGCTGCCTTTATATCTTGAAAAATGCTTATTGTATATGAAAAATATGTCAGTCAGAGAGAGTGGTGGTTATATAAGTGGTATAATTGGCAAATTCTATGTAATTTTGATGTTTGTTTTCTTTCTACCTGAAAGAATTCTTGAAGTAACTCCTTAAAATTATTAAATAACATGAAATATTATTTCTGTGCAGTGTGCACCATTTTTTATTTTTGCTATAGTTCCCTCATAAATACTTATGTTAAACAAGTTGTGAAAAGTTCATAAAAAATTGTACTGAATAAAATTGAAAGCTTTAATTTTAATATGTGATTTAATTTTTTGTCAAAACTGGAGCATAGATTTATTAAGAAAAAGTAAGAGCACTCCCAAGAGTAGGAGAACCTAGAAGGGAGGAATACCATTCTTTTCAAAGATGTATGAGATATAAAATTTTACTAAACCTGCTGCATTTTGATTGCCTTCATCTAACTTTACATTTTCAGTTACCTAGAGCAGCCAGCATTATATAATAGAAAGGCTCAATCTCAAAAAACAAAAACAAAAAAACATAATACTCCCAAAATTGCAGTTACATGCTTTCAGTTGTTACTTAACTCATACAAGGCAGGAAAACACATGTGTTTCTGTGTGTATGCATGTCTATGTGTCTGTGTATGTATTATGTATACGTGTGTGTATATATGTGTGTGTGTGTCTGTGTGTTTATATATGTGTTATATGTGTGTGTAATTCCTGAACGAATTTTTCACATTGAAACTTGGGTTCCTTTATAAACTAGTTGTATTTATTATGTGTTTATTTAAGTCTCTACATTTAACTGAAAGAAGACGGGGCTGAGGATGTAGCTTGATGGCAGTGACTGCTTACACTCAGGTCCTAGATTCATCACCAGAGGCATACACATTGTGAAAATTAAATCCGAAAGAATTGTAAAGATAGTTGCTAAGTCATCCAGAATGTTGGTGCTCATTGAATCCTACTACGATGCATAGAAAGACTGTAACTGGTATCCTGAATCGATACATTGTACTCATGTAGCTCCTCTAACTGCTCCTTCTAGATAAATTCTGACCTTCAGCCTTTTATTAAAGACAAGACCAGTGACTTTAAGACTTTTGACCTAAACTCAGCACCTGTAGTCTTACATCAAGAGTTTCTTGGAAGAGATTTGTGGATTAAGCAGATTGGTGAGGTAAGTTGAAATCACTCCTATTTTTGATACCGTTGGTATGTAGTTGATCTTAGAGCACAGTACCTAGTGCATGGTGGCAGCCTGTTTTCTTTGCGGGTGGATTCTGTATAACCTACATGTTTAAGAGGTAAAACTCTGGTCCTAAGCTGGAGGCCACACTGGCATGTTATCTTAGGTCCGAGTGCATAGACAGCACAGCATAGTGCTAGTGCCTGTTGTGAATGCTAATTAACTTTGGGAGTTTTCCTAGCGGCTTCAGAAACTGGGCATGGTAGCACTACCACCCTTTAACTGACGGCAGTTTCCCATCTGCGGACTTGGGTGCACACTGCACAGTAGCAGGAGCTCCGTCTGTCAGCTCATTGGGTTATTTTAAAACAAACTTGGGCCTTGAACACCCATTCTGAGACATTATCAAAACCAGGAGGGTGGGGGAGCATGGTGGAGTGGGAAGAATGAGGGGACGTGGACTGGGGATGGCACAGCAGAGGGACTGTTTGGTTTCTCTTAGTACGGAAACTCTGATTAAAAAAAAGCTTCCTGCCTTTTCATCCAGATTCTCCTGGGATTTATTTAACTAAATGGCTGTAGTTGGCATTGTTATACTGAGTCTGTAGATGTAGGAAGGGTGACAAGCGCAGCTGAGGGTGGAAATACAGGGGTGGCAGCCTTACAACAGAGCGCCTCAGTGAGGATCTGCGTTCTGAAGACAGAATTTTCCCTCTCCTAATCCTCGTGTAATGCTAGCGGCCAGCTTAAAATCCCTCATATTCACCAGAGAAAACTGGAAGAGTTCATTCTTAGGGAGTGTCAAACCCCAAAGAAAGGACTGTCGGGGCTGGAGGGGCAGTTTAGGGACCACTCAGCAAACATTCCATATCCATGAACCTCCAGTGACCAGTCTCAGCATGCCCCATGACTAGCTGCCTCACCCTGGAGAAGAATATGGAAGAGAGGACCACAAGGCACTGAGAAAACACCCCACCATTAAAGGCAGTCTAAAGCAAACTGACAAAAGGGAACGTAGACAAAACAGAGACAATGTGAGGACAACTTAGACACACTATTATAGTACCCTTAGCACAATATTAAACCCAAGAAACTGACCAGGTAGTATATGAGAAAGGACTAACCTTGAACAAGAAATTAGATTATAAAACATAAAAAATATTGTAGATTTATTTAATAAGAAGCTTGTGGGGTTGGAGACATAGCTCCATGGATAGGAGCACTTGTTGCTCTTCAGAGGACCTGGGTTCAGTTCCGTTCACCCACTTGCCAGCTTACAACCAGTATAACTTTAGTTGCAGAGGATCTGATGCCCTCTTCTGGCCTCTAAGGTCGCCAGGTACACTTGTAATACTCAGCCATACATGCAAGGAAGTACTCATATATAAAATAAAAGTGAATTAAAAGTAAAAACAAGCTTAGAATAGGCAAATAAGCAGCTGGGCATGGAGACTTGTCCCTATGTTCCCTGCGCTCATTAGGATGCGGAATGAACATTGTAAACTCAAGATCTACAGAGTGTCAGGAAGCTTACCTTCCCTATCCTTGTTTCTGAGAGTATGGAATATATTCTGTCAAAGATAAGGAGACAGGGCTGAAGACATGGCTTGGTGGTATGTGCAAAACCCTGGAATCAGCCTCAGCATTATTTAAAAAAAAAAGTCTAAAAAGTAGGTGATGAGACACAGACATGAACCATAATAAGGCCTACAATAGCAGCTTGTACCATATGTCAAGTTTTGTTCCAATTAAGAGTCTGAGGCACAGAGAGAATAAGGAACTATTGAAGTGTGCCAAGCAGATGCACTGCAGGGTCAGTCCAAATCCCTCAGTGGCAGGTTTCCCTATGTGTCATGCTAGCAGTCTTAGACTCATAGCTGTGCATGCAAGCGTCACTGAGACAAGAGGACAAATAGCTCCAGGAGGAATTCCTCTCTTTTCTCTCTTTTTTAAAGTGTGTGTGTGTGTGTGTGTTTTCATGTGTGTGAGAGTGTTTGTGTATGTCAGTGACAGTGCACACATGGCACAGCCCACATGTGGATGTCAAACGGCAGCCTCAGATGTGAGTCCTTGCTCACAGTGTGTTTGAGGTAGACCCTTTTTTTGTTCACCCATGAGCTCCTAGGGACTCTCCTGTCTCTGCCTCCCATCTTCCTATAGGAGCACTGGGATAACAGATTACGTTCCTGCATCTAGCTTTTCTGGGGGATCCAGGCTGCAGTCCTCATGCTTGCTGAGCTATCTGCCCTACCCCAGGAAAAGTATCTCTAAGAGTAAAACCGGGATTAATGAGTTACCTAATATGCTTGATCGTATTGAGAATTACAGATGGCCAGGCAAGATGGTTCACACCTGTAGCCCCAGCATTTGTCGGGAGAGCAGGAGGATTAGCAGTTCAAGGTCATTCCTCAGCTACATTATCCGATTTGAGACCAGCCTGGACAACACGAGACCCTGTCTGAAAAGAAATTAAATTTGGGGGTTAGAAAGGTGACCCAGTGCTTCGGGGCACTTGCTGCTGTTGCAGAGACCCAGTTCAGTTCCCAGCACCCACGTGGGGCCTCATAACCATCTAGTTCCAAAGGCTCCCTCACCTTTCTGTATAAGCGTCCAGCCAAGCAGTGGTGGCACCCCCTTGAAACCCAGCACTCTGGAGGCAGAGCCAGGGTATCTCTGTGAGCTTAAGACCATCCTGGTCTATAGAGCAAGTTCCAGGACAACCAGGGCTACACGGAGAAACCCTGTCTCAAAGACTCCCCTCCCCCAGGAAAGAGTGTCCATGAAATTTAATGGCATACTTTGCCAAGCCTGGAATCCCAGTTCCTGAGAAGAATCCCCAGGTTCAAGTCCTGCCTGAATTACAGAGTGAATTCAAAGCCAAGCTGAGCAATTTAATGAGGCCATATTTCAAAATAAAAAGTAAAAATTAGAAGAGATGGAGGTGAGTTCGGTTTTAAAGTGCTGGCTAGCATGTGTGAGACCCTCGGTTCAATCCCCAGAATTACATGATAATAAATAAAACAGCCACACTTGGAATAAAATGAAGCAATTATTGGCCTATCTGCAGAGAAAAATTAAAAATGCATAAGAAAGGAAATGTAATCACAATGTTCCATATGGCTTAGAGACTAATATTTATATAGCATAAAAATTTAAGTCCTGAATATTTTATAAGAAATGGATTTTGTTTATGAAATGATGCAAATACCATTTAGAGTTAGGAAACATTTTCAATTTTTATTCAAAAATTATTAACCAAAATTGTAAAAGTAGATTCATTGAGCCAAAATGAGAGGAAAATGAAAAGCATTCGAGAGATAGCATGCAATGTTCCACAGGACCCACATGCCGTGGAAATCTGCAGTCAGCCCGCACTGCGCGCTGGTCCCAGTCATGCTTGCCTTCCTCACCAAGTTCTTCCTCATGTTTGCCTTTCTCTTCTGACCTGTTGAGACTTAGCTCTGCTTTCGGGAGTTTGCTCTGGCCTTTGTCCAGCTTTAGCCTAGTGATAAGCACCTTGCTCAGGTGAACAAAGGCTGTTGTGTGGGTGCTGCTCCCCCTGCACTGCATATTAATGTCGTATTTCTCTATCTTGACCTGAACTCCCTTGCCATTAGCTGGCCTTTGCAGTGCACCTCAATCTCATTGTCCTTACAGCAGCCAGGGAGCAGGCGTATACTGCAGCAGTTCCCCGGGGAACAAGCGAAACACGCATGGCCTTTCTGCACACTGAGGGGCTTTTGTGGGGCTTACTGCAGTCTGAAGTCACAAAGGGATGAACTTCACGAGCATCATCCAGCACCAGTTAGAATATGGACTAATCAAAAAGTTTGATTGAATAGGAGGAAGGTAGGGGGAAGTGTTTGAACATTTAAAAGATTTAAGTATTTCTTTCATGTATCAGTGGATAATGTCTAAAATTTTAAAATCAGGAAAGAGCAATATTTGAAAATAGAAGAAAAGACTAAAGAGAAGGACTTAGGGTCTGCAAGGTGCTGAACCTTTTTTTTTAAAAGAGTTTTATGCATGACTTTTAAATACTATTCTCTTTATTTCTGTTTTAAAACTATAATTTCACTTCTAGACCTCAGTCATAAAGAAAACCTTTCAGAGATGTGGGCAAAACATACTAAAATATTAATTGTAAAAGAAAGAAAATTAAAATTGACCCATTTAAAAAAGTGTGAGATGGGTATGGTGGCTTATACCTGAAATCCCAGGGTAGAAACAAGAGGTTCGGGAGTTCATGGTCACCCCCAGCTTCACGGGACCCTGCCTCAAACAAACAAGTGTCTGAAAAGGCTGCGTGAAGTATGAGGCAGCTGAGGTTGTGTGCGAGGTTATTCTGACAGCTGAACTGAATCTATGTATGCAGATGGCACTACCAACTCTAGTTGGGTTGCATTAGAATACATTGCACATTTGCATTTTGGTTGAAAGATGCACTGAGTAAGTTAAATGAAAGCTAGCCGCTCTCCCTTGGAGTTAGAGGTATTTATGAAGCCATCACATAGATATGGAGTTAGAGGTAGTTATGAAGCCATCACATAGATATGGATTGTGGGGAAAGCAAGTTGTAAATCTACACAAGAGTGGTCCAGGAACACCCAAATAGTTGGAGAAATGTCCTAAAACCTAAGTCTTTATCCCCTTACTGACTTTAGGTTTAGAGGGAAATGACGTGGAAGAGCGTGTTTCCTGAGCATCCACTCAACTCAAGCAGAGCTGGTGTGGAGGCTGGTGAGCACCGAGATGATGCAAGCAGTTTCCACCTCTGCCCCAGGGACCTTGTGGACACTGCTCAGTCCTCATCCCGTGGGAAAGACTGGCTTATTGTCCGTTCACAAGCTTTCCTGTCTGAGTTGTGAAGAAAGAAGCCGCAGTAAAGAGAAAGAGACTCACTCAAAGCAATTAGTTTCTGACTATGTGCGGACCTCATTCTTCAGACTAAAAACTCTTTCCTTGAGTTTTCCTAGTCACCTAGATTGTAGTAACATGTTTTTGTGAACCTCATTAAGATAACGATCCGGTTCCATGAATGACTCAGAGATAGCACACACTATCTGTGTAGCATAACTAAATCTCAAAGAGGGTTACTCGCTAACCTCCAGTTTGTTCATGTGATTGGCTCTTCCATCATTTCTGTGATCCAGTCTCCCTCCAGTTTTGAATTTGACTGTAGGATGCTGAAGAAGAATAGCAAGTTCACTTACTAATGACTCCTAACCCTGGCACTGGTACTCGGAGTAGTCGCCCGTTTGTCCAGAAGTGTCTGCACAGGCATCTGTTTACATTTGCTTGTCTCTGGGTAACGCTGTTGGCGACAGCCTGTTCTGTCAAATGGAGTCAGCTTGATAGAAGCAAAATGCCCGTGGAGGACGGGAGTTAGGCCTGGCCTCTGCCGCATTGTGTAACTGTAATCACATTCTCTCATGTTCCTTTTATTATTTTCTGTAAATTTATGGCATTGAACTGCATCATTTATAAACTATTTTAGTTCTCAAATTAATCTGAAACGTAGATTTCTTAAGAGATGCAATTCAAGAAAATGATACATCTCTATTTAAAACTTAATCCAGGACCGGTGAGACGATTCAGCAGTAGAGATATCTGCGGACAGGCCTAGGGACCCGAGAGCCATCCCTGAGACGTCAGGGTGGAAGAAGAAGGCACTCCCCTCCGTTGTCTTCTCACCACCACACTTGATGTGTCTCCTCTACACAGTAATCACAGTGGAAATGTCAGGCGTGGTGGCACATGCCTTTAAACCAGCACTCAGGAGGCAGGGGGAAATGGATCTCTGAGCCCAAAGCCAGCCTGGTCTACATAGTCCCAGTGCAGGCAGAGCTGCAGCGATGCCGTTTCAGAAGAGAAGGGGCTGATAGGACGGCCGATGAGCTGAGAGCACCGTGGCTCTTGCCAAGGACCCCGCTCTGGTTCCCTCACCTCCGTGGTGGTTCCGTGTCTGTGACTTTGGCTCCAGAGGGACCTGACACCCTTCAAAGCTCTCCGCGGCTTTAGTCACAAAGGGTGCACTCATCCACATACAATAAATAAATCTAGAAGAAATTCTTCTGGAAAGAAAATCTTGTTCCTGATGTTGGAAGACCCATGTGATATCTCCTTACCACCTGTAAAGCTACTTTCTGCCCTGCTCCAGCAGGTTGGTGTTGTAACTGCTCTTTGATTTTCTGTGCGGAGAGGGAGGACTGAACGCAAGCTCGATTTCTCTTAGTGCCTGTTCGGCAGCGCTGTGAAGCTAGAACAGCACCTTGCAATGTCTCAGGCTCTGCTCCCGCAAAGCTCTGCAGCAGCTGTCTTGATTAGATACTGGGCTGTCAGCCGCTGAGCCCTGAGCATAGACACCCTTCCTCAGGAGACAGTCGGGAACAAAACCGGGCCCCGTAACAGCTGAATAGCTGCTGAGCACTGTCTCCATACTAAATTCAACACATCCCTCACTACCTTCATTTTAAATTTAAATTTGTAGCTGCTGAAAAATAATGATGAGGTGAAAATGCAGTTAGTGAATGGGTGATTCACCTGGGGAGGTAAAGTCATTACTCGGTTTTCTTTTCACTCTAATAAAAGAAGTGAATCCTTCGGAGAGCCGCAGTGCCCTGACTCTCTCGGGGCGACCAGGGGCTATTGCAGGTCAGCAAGCTTTATTTTTAATGATCCCGCTAGTTTTCTGCTGCCATTATAAGTCACCTGAAGAAATAAGAATTATGATTATATTCTCGGCTGTTCCTGAAAGTACTGAAATGTCTCTTAGGCTTGCCACACTCGGACACTGTCATAACCAGCCGTAAATTACCTTAAGCGCATTACACATTGCTGCTGCTGAGCTGTAACTCACTTGTCCCTGGAGAGCCTCTGCTACTTTTTCTTTTCTGAGACAGGGTTTCTCTGTAGCTTTGGTGCCTGTCCCGGAACTAGCTCTTGTAGACCAGGCTGGCCTCGAACTCATAGAGATCCACCTGCCTCTGCCTCCCAAGTGCTGGGATTAAAGGCGTGTGCACCAGCACCACCCAGCCCTCTGTTACTTTTTATTCAAAAAAGATAACAAAGACTACTAGATAAGTCCACTGTGTAATAGAAAAATTAAAAATTGCTGCGAGATCCCCGGCGGCAGCAGGCAGCAGAAATGCTGTAGGTCCCCAAGCGGTGGTAGCCGGCCATGTGGCAGCAGGCAGCGGGCCCTGAGAGCAGCCAGTCCCAGGCAGAGATGGCTGCCAGTCTTGAAAAGGGGGAGGGGGTGAGGGAGAAGTGAGGAGAGGCAGAAGCTGCCTCTTCAAGAGAGGGGCGGGGAATAGGAGAGACTCAGGCTGTAAGCGGGAAGGAAGACCTGCCTGCCTCAGTGGATGGGAAAGGGAGTGGGCATGGCTTGTCTCTTAAAGAGACAGAACAACCATTGCATAAAAAAATAGTTTCTTAAATGAAAGAGATACACATTAGGAGTTCTCACAAATTGCACATGTGAAATTCTCCTAGTTGTTTAAGGTAGTTTGAGTCATTCCTTGCTGGAGGGAGGAGTGTGTGTATGATTGATTGAGTCAGGGACTGATGGATCTCAGGCTACCTCCTAAATTGATCCTGAGTTCCTGATCATATTTGCCTCGGCTTCCCAAGTGCTGGATTAACAGATTAGACCACCATGCCGGTGCTATTTTGAAGCATTTCTAAGGAAGTAATGTTTTGAACATTTGAAAGAACTATTTGAGTTACCTTGGATTATGACTGGATATCTTCTGAATTGAAATATTCCTTAAGTAATTCCACCATGGGCTAGAGATGCAGCTCAGTTGTTAGGGTACTTGCCTAGCGTGTACAATGCCCTGGGTTCAATCCCCAGCACCACATACAAATAGGCATGGTGGTGCATACCTGTCATCCCAGCACTCAGGAAGTGTAGATAGGAAGATCACAAGTCAAAGGTCTTCCTTAGCTAAATGGGTGTTTGAGGCCAGCTTGAGCTACTTGAGACCTTCTCAAAACCACGTAAGTAAATTGTAATAAAAAGAATCCCAGCACTTAGGAGATAGAGGGAGTCAGATTTATAGTCAGAGGCCAGCCTGTGCTGTATATCAAGAATCTGCCTTGGACTGGAGAGATGGCTCAGAGGTTAAGAGCACTGACTGATCTTCCAGAGGGCCCAGGTTCAATTTTTAGCACCCACGTGGCAGTTCATAACCATTTACAACTCCATTGCCACCTTCTGGCTTCTGTGGGTGCCAGACACATATATGGCACAGAGACACACATGCAGCCAAAACATACATTCATACACATAAAATAAAAACTAGAAAGTATTTTTAAAAAAGAAAAATAAAGACCCTGTCTCCAAACAAATGACCACAACTAGTGAACTAGTGTCTGTGTGTGTGTGTGTGCGCGCGTGTGTGTGTGTGTGCGTGTGTTCATATGTTGTATTGTCAGAGAACAAAGTGACTGACTATAGAGGGTGCAGCCTTAATTTGCCTTAAGGTTTCTTGTTTTATTGAGGTGATAGGAGAAATGTACTGAGATTGTAATGTATAGATGTGTGAATATCAGTGTAGTTAATGGTGGGGGTGGGAGTGGGCAGAAGAAAGAACTTGTGTCCAGTTGTAAGTTGGGACAGGGCTTTGAGAATGGTGACATGGGCTATAGCTCTTGAAGAGAGCTTGATTATGAAGATGGGAATGGTTGCGTTGATGGGATTGGAGGAGCAAGAGACCAGTGAAGACACTTGGAGGGTCCTGTTGATGGTGGAAAGTCCAAAGCAGAGGATTGCCAATGAAAATGGGAAGTTAAGGGAGGTCAAAGAAAAATGCGTCAGAGCTAAAACTATAAGCTGTGAAGACAATAGAGGAGCCTGCAGGTGGGAGAGGCACAGACAGCCAGGATGCCAAGGTTGGGTAACAGGAAGAGGAATGTAAATGGAAAAGCCAGTCTGTTAGATTCTCAACATAGTGTGCTTGAAGTGCACCCTCCAAGTTGATGGCCACTGTCTTGGGACCTTCTGCAAAACCACCTCTGTGGTTAGCCTGGTTTCTTGCTCGTGGCTATTCTGAAGCAACAGTAGATTTTTGTTTGTTTGCTTTCTCCTGGCCAAACTGGGCAACTTTAAATTCATGTCTCCCCAAGATTCTCCAAAAGCACCAGAAATCAGGTTGCAAAGGATAATTAAGAGCTCTAAGCAGAGAGATTTATTAAATTTGAGAGCTGGTCTCCATGCTTCCCACTTGTGTACTGCTCCTCCACTTGCCAGCGGACCAGAGGAAGAGACGATGAAAAGCTGCTCTGGCCAGCATTGACATTTATTTCCCTCCTGGTTCAGGTCAGCTTTCCCAGATGAAAGGATGGTTCAGTCCATTGTCCAGCAGTTCTGCTCTGAGAATGACTTCCTTGTCAGATGCCTCCCGTGCAGCGTTATTGATAGGCAAAAATGGCTGAGGCCGAATGGAGAGGCTTTCCCTGGGGTTGGCTGCTTTTCGAGCTTTGTAACTGGAAAGCCTGGCAGCAGGAAGCCCGGTTCTTCTTAGCCAGAACGCTGAGCTGCTCTAACGTCATGGCAAGTGGACCTGGTCAGTTTCTGTCTCCCACTGTATCCAGACCATCCTGGAGGACGGTGGAGATGTTCTTCCCCCTTGCTCTGTGCCCTCGGACCTGCTTTTTAAATATGCACTACACTTTCCCTCTCAGAGCCTCTCAGTGCTGATGCACAGGGACTTGGTTTTCAGGAAGATCTCTTTTCTCCGTACAAGGCAGGAGGCCGCGGCAGGAGGGTTGCCACAAGTTTGAGGTCATTTGCTACAAAATGAAGTCTTGTCTCAAAAAGCAAAACAAAACTGGGGGGGAGGGGGAGGCATGGAGAGAATGGGGAATAAGAACATGAGGGAATGGGGTGGTTGAGTTGGGAGAGGGACAGATGATGAACGGGTAACTACTGGCGGTAGGATTTCCTATAGCAGACAGAGAGGGAGAGCAATGAAAGAGATGTCTTGATAGAGGGAGCCATGATGGGGTTAGAGAGAAACCTGGTGCTAGGGAAATTCCCAGGAATCTATAAGAACGACCCCAGCTAAGACACCTATCAGTAGTGATTTTGGTGGGGGCCCACATGTGCAGTCAGAGAACAATGACCAGAACCTGGAAGCAACCTAGATGCCCCTCAACTGAAGAATGGATAAAGTCAATGTGGTACATTTACACAATGGAATATTAGCTCAGCTGTGAAAAACAATGACATTATAAAATTTGCAGGCAAGTGGATGGAACTAGAAAAAAAATCACCCTGCGTGAAGTAACCCAGACTCAGAAAGACAAACACAGTGTGTTCTCACTCATAGTGGGTATGAGACGTAAAGCAAAGGACAACCAGGCTGCAGTCCACAGCCCCAGAGTAGCCAGGACCCTAAAAGGGATGCATGGATCACCCTGGGAAGGGGAATTTTATGATATCTTTTAGGTAAACTGGCCTCCTGTAATCGGATTGGCGACTTCCTTAATTGTCATCATAGAACTTTCATCCAGCAACTGATGGAAGCAAATGCAGAGCTGCACAGTCAAGCAGTGGGCCAAGCTCCTGGAGTCTAGTCAAAGAGAGGGATGAGGGATTATTTGAGCAAGGGGGGGTCAAGATCATGATGGGGAAAACCACCAAGACATCTGACCTGAGTTCGTGGGAGCTCATGAACTCTGGGTGGACAGCTGGGGAGCCTGCATAGGATCAAACTAGGCCCTCTGCATGTGGGTGACGGTTGTATGGCTTGATCTGTTTGTGGAACCATGGCAGCAGGGCCAGGATCTATGCCTGGTGCATGAGTTGGCTTTTTGGAGCCCGTTCCCTATGGTTGGATGCCTTGCTCAGCCTTGATGCATGGGGGAGGAATTTGGTACTACCTCAACTTGATGTGCCAGGCTTTGTTGACTCTCCTGGGAGGCTTTACCCTTTCTGAGGAGTGGATAGGGGGTGGGGAAGAGGGGGGCAGGAGGCAGGGACAGAGGGGAAACTGGGGTTGGTATGTAAAATGAATAAAAAAAATTTCATAGAAAAAAGGTGTCCCAATATGCAGCTTTCAAAACGTAGACAATAGTAATTGGAAATTGGAAACAGTTCGTTTATGTCATCTCATCCCTCTTTGTTACCTGACTTACAAGAAGCAGAAGCCCGCCCTGTGCCTCCATTACTTAACCAGCAGGCATGAATCTGTCTGCCGTGGTCCCCGTGGACCTGAGCATAACCTCTTGAGGTGAATCCCTTCCTGCACCCTCCGGATCGGATCCTGCTCTGGCGGAGCTCTTGTCGGCAGCATTGTTTTACAGTGCTCACAAGGCTGAGGAGTTCCCCTGTGCTGGCAGCACTGAGCGTGTTCTTGTCTATTGTTGTATTTTTAAAAGATAAAACAAGGTTCAAACTCCACATTCTCTGTGAACTGCTAAAGACTGGGAAAAATTACTTTCTCTGCTCATGACCTGGATTGAAAAGCACACCTACAGGCAAAGAGATGAGTGAATTTCTTCCAAAGACCCTCCTAATGAAGCCCCCAGGGAGTGCAAGGTAGAATTCACAGGGGTTGAGAGATGAGCGTTATGGCAGGGGGAGGTGCCGGACTAGAGCTGGATCGCAGCATTATTTTGCGTTAGCCTGTTTTGGGCCCCACTGAAAAAGTCATTTTAACAGTATCTTGCTCGCTGGAAATGCACATGACAAGTGGCAGATGTCAGAGAAGGGGGTTACACACTGTATTCTCCTCGGGACCTAAGGAGTCCACGGAGAAGGGGGTTACACACTGTATTCTCCTCGGGACCTGAGGAGTCCACGGAGAAGGGGGTTACACACTGTATTCTCCTCAGGACCTAAGGAGTCCACGGAGAAGGGGGTTACACACTGTATTCTCCTCAGGACCTAAGGAGTCCACGGAGAAGGGGGTTACACACTGTATTCTCCTCGGGACCTGAGGAGTCCACGGAGAAGGGGTTACACACTGTATTCTCCTCAGGAGCTGAGGAGTCCACTAGCTGTTCTCCTCAGTTAACACGGATGCAGAAAGCAGCGTAACCAGGAAGGATGCTAGACGGAGAGCAGGCCAGTGGCCTCAGACAAATCAGAGTCTCAGACAGGGAACTGGAATATCTGCTTCTCACAAGCTACCTGGGGGATTCTAAAAACACCAGCCCAGAATCTGAGAGATCCCGGAATTGGGGAACTACTAATCATCCAGTATTTTTTTTTTAATTTTTATATTTGCTTACTTACTGTGTGTGTCTGAGTATCTGTGTGCCCCAAGCATGCACATGTGGGGGCCGACGTGCAGGTCAGAGAACAGCTCGTGGGAGTCGTTCGTCTTATCCCACCATGCCATGGATGGAATTCAGGTTACCAGGCTTGGCAGCAAGCACCGTTACCCCCCTGAGCCATCTTACCACCCTGGTCCAGTATTCTTCCATTCCAAATCCAGTTAAGGCCTAGAAGCCATATTTTCTAGAAGTCTCCCAACACATCTATCTTCCAAAGAAGTCACAGGTCTTCTAGAGTGGGTGCAATTAAGACCTTAGAGTATTTGCTGTCCTCAGGAAAAGGCCCTCCCATCAGAGGCTGGGTGAAGTCTCTGGTGGTCACCTCATTCTGTGCTAATCTCTTTGCTCTTGTATTTGTTTTGTGTGTGCTCATGTGGCAGTCAGGACACAAGTTGAAGGTGCTGATTCTCTCCTTCCACCACGCGGGTCCCAGGGATCAAACTCTGGTCACCCAGCTTGGTGACAAGTGTCTCTTCTCAATGAGCCTTGTTACCATCCCCAGTCTTTTGTTTCGATTTTGATTTTTGGGAGTCAGTTCCCTCCCTTCATCATGGGGCTTCTGGAGACAGAATCAGATTGACAGGATTTTCACTTGCTACACCATCTCACTGGCCCTTCTTTGCGCCTCTTCAACTTCAAAGAAGGAGAATTCTCTCTCTCTCTCTCTCTCTCTCTCTCTCTCTCTCTCTCTCTCTCTCTTTGTGTGTGTGTGTGTGTGTGTGTGTGTGTGTGTGTGTGTGTGTGTGAAAGGACAGTTTATAGGTCTCAGTTCTCTTTCTACCATGAGGGTCTTGGGAATCAACTCAGGTCATCAGGCTTGGTGCTAAGCGCCCTTACCCCTGGAGCCCCATCTGACAGTCCGAGTTGAAAGCCTTTAATTAGTGCTGCTGGACCATTCCTGTTTCCATCCTTTGTTCTACGTTAACAGAGCCTTTGAGGCTGTTTTGGAAGGTTGCAGTTTAGATTCCCTATTATCTACCTGTAAATAGAAAATGAAAACGGCATTGGACAATATGGGTAAACTTACTTGGAGCTAGGAGGATGGCTCAGTGGATAAGAGCACTTGCTTTACAAGCGTAAGAGTCTGGGACCCTGAGTTCAGATACCAGACATCCGCATAAAGAAGCCTGTGTGCCTGCACGTGCCTGCAACCCAAGTGTTAAAGGGCAAAAGTTAAAGGGCAAGTGTTAAAGCGTCCCAAGAGCTCACTGTCCAGCTAGCCTAGCCAGAAATGAGAGCTTCTGGCTGAGTGAGAGACCCTGTAGCAAATCAATAAGGTGGAACAGTCAGAAGATAGCCTCCCTTTGCTCTGACTTCCACATATGTGCAGAATGGCCATGTACACCCACATGCTCACACACATACAGCACACACACGCACACATTTGTAAGGCATTAGTAAGGACTCCTTGTTAGCTGTATATTAACTCATCCAACTTCCCTAGAGGCGGTACACTAGGTCAGTTTCTGCGATAGACAGAACACAAGCAACACAGTTAAATAGAAAACATCCATCTCTCCAACCACTCATTCACCCAGACACTAATCTAGTGAGCAAGGAGAAGCACTTTCCTGACCCTTGTGGATATCTCATGGGACAATGGGGAGACTTGACTCTGTAGGTTAAGGTTTTAGTTTGATGGCTACCACATGAATGCTCAGCCTGGGCTGAAGCCAGCCTAGTGAAGAGTCCTGACGAATCCAGATGGAGTGTACGTATGCTTAGAGTCCTGCTCTTTCAACTCTTACTTTAAAAATTTTATAGACAGGGCCAGGATATGCCTCTGAATAAACTGTGGTGTAATCGTGAGGACCTGAGTTTGAATCCCTGACATGTGTGTAAAAGATGGTGGGGCGACTCATGTCTGGAACCCCAGCACTGGGGAGCTGAGACAGGTGCACCCTGAGAACTTGCTCTCCAGCCAAAAAGAAAGTAATGTGTCCAGGCATGGTGGTACATGCCTTTCAACCTAGCATTCAGGAGAGATTTCTGTGAGGTTAAGACTAGCCTGGTATACATAGCAAGTTCCAGGCTAGTCAGGAATACACAGCGAGACCCTATCTCAAAAAATACATAAGGTAGAGAAGTGATTGATGCAGTTAAAGAAGACATATTAATATCAACCTCTAGCCACCACCTATGCCTATGCCTGCAGGAACAAATGAGAAAGAGAGAGAGAGAGACAGACAGACAGAGAGAGAGACAGAGAGAGAGAGAGAGACAGAGAGAATGCTGTAGGCATATGCATGTAATACGTGCATGTGTGTTTTTGTTTGTATATGTATAAATTTCAAGCAAAAGTTGAAAGAACTCTTCAGATATACATATATATGAATATATAGAAAGAGAAATCGCTAGCTATATGATTATGTATATGGTTCAATATATGTTAAATAAAACAGGAGGTTTGGGAAAAGCAATTGAATTTTATTTTTTAAAATATTTCTGCTACTTTTAATTGTGGGGCGAGTATGTGCATGTGAGTGCAGGTGGCTGCTGAGACTAGACGCATCCGCTGCCCCTGGAACTGCAGTTCCAGGTGATGGAGGACCTCCTGACATGGAAGAGTGGTGCATGCTCTTAACCAGGGGGCTATTTTTCCAGCCCCATGAATTTTATCCTTTAAGAAACAAAACACGCCAGGTGGTGGTGGCACACACCTTTAATTCAAGCACTCAGGAGGCAGAGACAGGCAGATCTCTGTGAGTTCAAGGCCAGCCTGGTCTACAGAATGAGTTCCTGGATAGGCTCCAGGCCTCAAAACCATGTCTTGAAAATGGGGCGGAGGGGACAAAAACACAAAACACTAGAATATTCCTAAAAGGGGGTGAAAAACAGAACTAACTAATTATTTTCTTCTTTTCTCTTTTAGGCTCGAGAAAAAGGAAGATTAAACTACACCAAGGTGGGTCTATTGTATGCATACTACATCTGCTTTACAGTTGGTCACTTTTAAATCTAAACAGTCAAAAAAGAAGCATTATGACTAAGCATGGTGGCACTAACTTTTAATCCTAGCACGCTGGAGGCAAAAGCAATCAGATCTCTGTAAGTTTAGGCCAGCTTCATCTGCAAAGAGGCTGCCATTCCAGCCAGAGCTACATAGTGAGACCCTGCCTCTAAAATAAATAAATAAACAAAATGGATTTGACTGCCAGCACCTGAATCATGGCACACAGCCATTTGTGACTCCAGTCCCATGGAATACAACACCCTCTTCTCTCCCACAGACATGGTGTAAAACATACATACAAGCAAAACACTTATACACTTAAGAAATAATTTCATTTTTTAATTTAAAAAATAAGTTAAAAAGAATCATGATATTTAAAGCTATGAGACTACCATTAGCAGATAAAATAAGATTCATTCAACAATGTGTGTATTTATTCCATACAGTGTGTTAGATATTGGGAATAAAATGGTGAGGGCCAGCAAGATGGCTCAGCAGGTAAAGGTGCTTGCAGCCAAGCAGATCAAAGCTAAGCCTGGTGATTTGAGTTAAATCCCCAAAACCCACATGATAGAAGGAAAGATCCAGCTCTTCAAAGATGGAGGGCATTAAGTGGTTAGAAGCAGCAGGCATGCTAGCTAAGTATCTCGTCTAATGCATCATGGGGGCCCTGCCTTCACAACCTCACCTGGTCCTGATTGTACCCAAAGGTTCCTCCTCCAAAAATCATCAGCATATCAAATGGGGAACCAAGTTGGGGGCACATGCAAACCATACTGCCAGTGGCATGTTGTGCAACATGGAACTTGTATGAGCACAAGTTCCACTCCACCTGTGGAGCTTTTGAAAGCACACACAAAAAGCACATTGTATTATGATATGTCTTACTGTCCTACATGGAGCTTTATTGCTACGAAGGGACAGCATGACCACAGCAACTCTTATAAAGGAAAACTTTAACTGGGGCTCACTTATAGCTTCAGAAGTTTAGTTCATTATCGTCATGACAAGAAGCATGGAGGCACGCAGGCAGGCATGGTGCTAGGGAAGGAGCTGAGAGTTCTACATCTTGATCCACAGGCAACAGAAAGTGAACTGTGTGCCATGCTGGATATAGCATGCTGTTGGATAATGCTCTTGTACCCTGTAAAGATTTGTCACTCGTATTGGTTTAATAAAATGCTGATTGACCAGTAGCCAGGCAGGAAGTATAGGTGGGGCTACCAGACTAGGAGAATTCTAGGAAGAGGAAAATCTCAATCTGCAGTCACGAATCAGATACAGAGGAATCAAGATGAGAATGACTCACTGAGAAAAGGTACCAAGCCCTGTGGCTAAACAGAGACAAGAATTGTGGGTTAATTTAAGTTGTCAGAGCTAGTTAATAATAAGCCTGAACTAAAAGGCCAAATAGTTTATAATTAATGTAGGCCGCTGTGTCTTTCTTTGGACCTGAAAGGCTGAGAAACTGGGCAGGACAGAAACCTCCATATACAAATGGCACCAGCGTGGGGCAACTACATCCACATAAAACCTGAGAAAGCTTGGGAAGGAATTCTAGACACAAAAGAACAGAGTTAAGCATGGCTTCTTGGTAGCAGTATTTTCTTTTTTTTTTCTTTTTATATATTTTTAGTATTTTTTATTGATTTTATTGAGCTATACATTTTTCTCTGCTCCCGTCCTTTCTCCCCTCCCCTTCAACCCTCTCCCATGGTCCCCATGAACCCAATTTACTCAGGAGATGTTGTCTTTTTCTACTTCCCAGTAGATTAGATCCATGTAAGTCTCTCTTAGAGTCCTCCTTGTTGTCTAGATTCTCTGGGATTGTGATTTGTAGGCTTGTGGTTTTCTTTGCTTTGTGTTTAAAAGCCACTTGTGAGTGAGTACATGTGATAATTGTCTTTCTGTATCTGGGTTAACTCACTTAATATGGTGTTTTCTAGCGCCATCCATTTGCCTGATAGCAGCATTTTCTCAGGTGGGCTCTGTGTCTCCCTTAAGAGAGGCTTCCTGACTCAGCATTAGAGCAAATACTGCAGCTCTTTTAAGAAGTCCTGCCGCCAAACACTTAAATGGTGTTTTTGAGCAGCCAGCAGCATGCTTCTACCCAGAGCCCATGGTTTTCAGCAGGGCCTAACTCACACTCGGTGGTATACCTTAGTCCACTTTACTCATCTGTCCTGCTGGCACTGTCACCCTACCGTAAGTCAGTCACGGGAGAAACTGCACCCATATTACTGTGTGTTTTTACTAGATTATACCAGTGCCAAATTCTGTATTTTCTCATATCCCACCTCGTCTCCTGCTTAGGCTCATATCTCCTCATCTGAACCACTGAAAATCCTATCACCTGGGCTCTCTGCCTCTTTTGCCAGCATAGACCCATTGCCAGGTAAAATGTCTAAACCTCAGTGCTCCTTCAAACCCCCTGATGGCTCCACACTGTCTGCAGGATGCTCAGAGCTTGCCGGGCTGGCAAGGTTGTGTAATCCATCTCTAGAAAGACTCCAGCGTCACCTTCCATCTCCGTAGCAGCACCAAATCACATCTGCACACTGTTTGTTCTCTGTCTTTTGTTTTGTCTTGTTTTGTTCCTGGGGATCAAACCTGGGGCCTCACTCACACTAGTTAAACCCTCTACCACTTAGCCACATCTCCAGCTCCTCTTCTTGTTTTTTATTTTGAGATAGTCTCACTGTGACCCAGACTGGCCTTGAACTTACACTACTAGCTTCAGCCTCCCAAGTAGCTGGACTTATAGGCTTGCATTGACAGGCCTGGCTTAGTTTTCTCTGTGTTGGCTCATACTGTCTGCTCTGCTTGGAAGATGCTTCTCCCCGTTTCTGGCTCCTTCTGTCCCTCCTACAATGTAAATTTTAGGATCATTGCCTATAAGGAGGCCTCTGCGCTTGTACAGGCTGGATTAGAAACGTCCCTCTATCTTTAACAGTGTACATCTCTCACTGTGTCTTCTCCATTGACTGACAGTGGCCCATGATGAGATCATAGACTGTGAGCTCTTCTAGGGCAGGGACAGTGCTGGCTTAGGTTTGTCGTTGTTTGCTTTGCAGGGAGGTATTTGGTTGGTTGGTTTTTGTTTGGTGGTGTTGGTGTTTGGCCTCTGGCTCCTAACACTTGCTGCTTAGTACTGAGTGAATGGAGCCCATGCAGAAATAGAGGGCACTTTAAAGTAAGGCAGGAAGAAGTAAACTGCCAGAGAAAGCTGGTCCAGGGCTTTTCATCTCAGCACAGAGCTAAGCAAACGAAGCAAACTAGTTGGAAGATAAAGGATGGGTCTTACTAAAGGTGAGGAAAGCAAGAAGCTTGAATCAGAAGGGAGGGGGAAGTGACTGTTGAGCACTGAAGCTTGTTTGTGACTTAAGGACTTAATACAATTTCTTTGTTTTTTTTTTTTAATTTGTATTTATTTTTATGTACATTGGTGTCAGTGTGAGGGTACCAGATCCTCTAGAACTGGAGTTGCAGACAGTTGTGAGCTGCCATGAGGGTGCTGGGAATTGAACCTGGGTTCTCTGGAAGCGCAGACCATTATGCTCTTAACTGCCGACCCATCTCTCTGGCCTCACAGAATTTCTTATCAAAGAAGCACTTTGATAGATGGGTTCTGGTGGTGCACACCTCTAATCCCAGCACGAGGGAGGCACAGTTTGAATCTTTGCAAATTTGAGCCAGTTTGGTCTACATAATGAGTTCTAGTCCAGCTAGGACTACATATAGTAAGATCTTGTCTCAAAAAAGGAAGGAAGGGAGGGAGGGAGGGAGGGAGGGAGGGCATTTCTAGACCAAGCAGTGTCTGTACTACCAACTTACTGCAGAACCTGGTATGCGTCACTTAATTACCTTGTACTTTGCTGTGCTAATCCCTCGAGGACCACATGAACAAGAGTCCACAGGCTGACATCACAAGTTCCCTGACTCAAGCCTCCCTGTAGAGTAGACACGCCTCTCTTCCTTAGCATCATCCTGATCTAAGATGATCACTTCCCAGTAGAATGAGAATGTTCTGAAAGCAGCAGCCTGTCTGCCCTGGCCTCCCAGTGCTTCTCTGTGTGTGTGTGTGTGTGTGTGTGTGTGTGTGTGTGTGTGTGTGTGTGTGTTAGTGCGATGGCCACAGCTGGAGGCTCAGAAATGTAAGCGGATACTGATGTAGAATATGGCCCATCCCCTGCTTGCCTCAGTTGCCTTTCCCAGAGCCTGGTCACTTGTATTTCTCAGCCGACAAAAAGTGCTCCCTGACTTTCTAGTGCTGCTGTGACAGTTAAAGGCAAAAGAACGGTGAACTGGGGGGATTGTAGCCTTGTCACCCTGACACAAGCGTAAGCCCGAGTATTACAGGGGGAGGAGGGAAATTTTGTCCTTCTCCCTAGGGTGATAAATGGTCAAAGATGCAGCTTGTGGTGCAGTGCACTGTGGGGCTTGGGAGCACAAATGTGTGGACTTCAAGTCTCCGCCTCCCTGTTCTGCTTGGTGCGGTCTCATTGCTATTGATTGATGTTCGCTCTAGCTAGTGCAGGCAGCATGGCTGGCTGTTTGGGATTCCCTGATAGGATTATCTACAAGACGGAATTTGAAGAACTCAGCAGCCATTTCAGGAGATTGTGCCGAAACTTACTTGCTGCTGAAATTTTCTTCATTCCCAAGAGCCTAATTTTATCCAGAAAGAAAAAAATCAGTTTCAGAAAACCATAAAAAATTAATTTCAATTGTTCATGCTAGCTTTATATCCCATCACTCAAATTCAGTCAGAGATGAGGAGGATGAAAGGGAGGGTGAAAAGGGTGATCATTTTTAAATCAGTCCAGCGTGATTTTCAGAATGCCTTTCACATTCACTCGGTAAGATATTACGTTTCTTTTTCTTTTTCATTTGGGCATGTATTTAGCTTTGTAACAGGATTTCACTATGTAACCCAAACTGACCTAAAATTCCTCAGCCTCCTGCCTCAGCTTTCTGAGTGCTAGTATTACAGGCATGTGCCACCACACCTGGCTTCCCATTACTTTCTTTTCTCTCTCTCTCTCTCTCTCTCTCTCTCTCTCTCTCTCTCTCTCTCTCTTTTTTTTTTTTTTTTTTTTTTTTTGAGACAGGGTTTCTCTGTAGCTTTGGAGCCTATCCTGGAACTAGCTCTAATAGACCAGACTGGCCTTGAACTCACAGAGATCTGCCTGTCTGTGCCTCCCGAGTGCTGGAATTAAAGGCATACGCCACCACCGCCCAGCCCTCTGTTAGTTTTTAATTGAGTTTTGGTCCAGCCCTCTGTTAGTTTTTAATTGAGTTTTGGTTGTAGTGGATCCTGGATATGAATGTTTTATGCTGCCATGGTGACTTTCTCTTAAGATAAGTACCCAGCAAATTTCCATTCATTAAATCCTTCCTTCTAAGGTAGATGGGCAAGGGTGGCGGTTCTGGAGTGTTAGTTGAAAACAAAAGCTCTGTCTGACTTGTACAGTAAAGATTCCAAAAAGGGGACTAGAGAGATGGCTCAGCATTTAAGAACATTGGCTGCTCTTCCAGATGACCTGGTTCAATTCCCAGCACCCACACGGCTGCTCACAACCATTTGTAACTCCATTTGCAGGGGATCCTACACTCTTACACAGACCTGCAGGCCAAACACCAAGGCTCATAAAATAAGAAAGAAAGAAAGAAAGAAAGAAAGAAAGAAAGAAAGAAAGAAAGAAAGAAAGAAAGAACTCCTAAAAGGAATTTGTAAGATGTGATCTACTTACCAAAACTGAATTGTGAACAAGTAGCTAGTGCCAAGATTTGGTCTTGTCCGCAGTGCTGTGGGGTAGTTAGTGACCATGTGTGTCACTGGGTGGTTAGCTCTCGGGCTCCTCCCTGTCCATCAGCACTGCTGATTCTGCTCGGGGCTAGATGGAAGAATGCCTGCCACCTCCTGAACTGCAGAGCCTCTCAGACCACATTCACACTTGGTTTGCTATGGCAACTACTATACGTGTCTAAAAGAAAACGAATATGTTGACTACTTTTCCTTAGAAAAACATCTACAAACGTCTGTGTATTTTCCCCAGCTGGAGCTGAGCGTATGCCTGTAGTTGAGCCGACTGCTCCTTGAAATAAGCATGCTGCTAAAAGACTGGGGCAGATGGTATTTTTACCACTTCAGGCAAAACATGGCACCTATGGTTCGACTTTCTACAATTTTAATTTTTTAACATTTTCAAGATGGCTTGTTTAAATATCTCCATCACAGAGACACAGACTTGTTCCCGATTTCTTTTAAATCATTGCTTTAGCTATACAGACTTTGGCAAAACTGACTTGATCAAAACCAGACATTGAAGCACTCTGGAGTTTGCCTTCTGTTCAATCTTTACCGAGTGCCCAAGACTGTGCCTTAAATGGCCCTTGACATTCATGCTAATTCAGACACAAAGACTCTGGTTAGGATGGCTCCTGTTACACACATCTCTGCTTTATTATGCCTTTCTTAGCATTTGGCCTGGGACTCAATACAAATGTGGGGTTTTTTTTTTTTTTTCACTTTTTGAAAAGGTTTCTGGTTTTATTCTTTGTTTCTGAGAGGTGTGTGTGAGAGAGAGTGCAGGTGTGTGTATGGTGCACACCTACATGGAACTCAGAGAAATGAGCTCTCTCCTTCTTTGGTAGGACTTAGAGATTGAGTTCAGGTTGTCAAGATGGCATTTTATCCACTGAGCTGGCTCACTGACCCTGTTTGTTGTTGTTGTTTTGGGTTTTTAAGTTTATTTTATTTTATGTGTGTGTTATCTCTTATCTGCATGTATGTCTGTGTACCCCATGGGTGCTTACTACCCATGGGAGCCAGAAGAGTATCAGATATCCTGGCACTGAATTACAGGAGGTTGTAAGCCACCCAAAGTGGATGTTGAGAGCTGAACTCAGGTCCTGGGGAAGAGCAGAATATATTCTTAACTCCGGAGCCATCTATCCAGCCCCCTAACGTCCTCTTTAGAGATTCTCTCTAAACACAGAACAGCTCAAGGGACACTGGTCAAATAATTCTTTAGGCATCCAGTTCCCTATCAAGTGGAAGAGAGAGAGACCCTTGGGCTGGCAGCCTGAGCTCCTGCTGTCTCCCAGGGCTGTCGTGATTCCAGGACAGCAGGTTCCAGCTGTCCCGCATGCCTCTGGAAGCAGTGACTGGTCGCTGCTGCTCTCCTTTGCCCTCCTAACCTCCACAAGTCCTTGTGAGACCTATGTATTTGCATAAAGCACACATTAAATCCTCTTCCCATCATCAAAGATGCCCCTCACATTTGCATTCACACGATCACATCCTCACTTCCTTTGGGAAGAGAAAGAATATTTCCTCTTTCTTCGTGGCTGTCCCCTCCCAAGACTTGCCCTACTAGCTAGCCATTTCTTTTTATTGTTCATAAATGCTTCAGCCGTGTTGTTATAAACTGGATCCCGAATCCTCTTGGGGTGGGGGTAATTGAGTAGTGAAAAATATTCAGTACTACTGCTCCTTCTTTAGACACAAATCCGGGCTTATTTCTGACGGACGGTTTCTGTGGCATGCTTAACCACAGCCCCAGACAGCTAGCCCCGGGAAGTTTTTATGTTGGCACAATTAGACACCAGATGTTGCTGTTTTCTCCTCCCTGTCCCCTTTACTTGGGCAGATGCTGTTCTCCTGTCCTGGGACTTTGTATCATCATCAGGGCAGACACAGAGTCTCTCATTTCCTCCAGGCTCCTGAAGATGTTTTACCATTAGTGTGCCTGTTTTCATTAGTGATAATTATGGAGACCGCCTGCCTAGCTGCATTGACCTTTTCTGTCCTGTCTTGCTCCTGAAGGACTTGCAGTGCAGGAGATAAGGTGTTTATAGCAGACTTTAAAAGGGAAAATTCCAAGTGAAAAACCATATGACATGGGTCTAACTGTGTAAAATGTTCTGTGCTTAATAAAGACTGGAAACTAGCATGTCACGATATGTGAGTAAAGGCATGTTTTAGAGAAGAAATACATTGTATGTTTTAAAGATTTTCATTTTATAGTTATAGGTTCTGATCTGAATTGGATTTTTTTTCTTTTAAGATTGTGGCCTAGGGCTGGAGAGATGGCTTAGAGGTTAAGAGCACTTAATTGCCCTTCCAGCACTCCTGAGTTCAATTTCCAGCAACCACATGGTGGCTCACAACCTTCTGTAGTGAGATCTGGTGCCCTCTTCTGGTATGTAGGTATACATACAGGCAGAATACTGTATACATAATAAATAAAAAAAAATCTTTAAGAAAAAGAAAAGAAAGATAAAGAAAAGAAGGAAGGAAGGAAGGAAGGAAGGAAGGAAGGAAGGAAGAAAGAAAGAAAGAAAGAAAGAAAGAAAGAAAGAAAGAAAGAAAGAAAGATTGATTATGTCCTAAACTGGTGATAATTGAAAATAAACTATCTGAAGTCTTGTTTCTTGTGAAGTGATCAGAATTTAAATCTAAGCTTCTAGGGAATTACTGATGTCTGTAGCAACAGGCTGAACCCTCATTTGGGGCCAGAGCTTGTTTGTGAGGGTTTGACTCTGGTGTATTCACACGCTCGCACACACACACACACACGCACACACACACGCACACGCACACACACGAGCATTATGAATGTAGTTACCTTTATATGGGTCCCAGAGACCAAACTCACATTGCCAGGCTTACAAAGCAAGTGCCTTTACCTGCTGAGCTGTCTTACTAGCTCTTGGTTTTGATTTTTGAGACAAGGTTTCACTCTAGTTCAATCTGACCATGAACTCATAGTGATTTACCTGCCTCAACCTTCTGAGGAATGGGATTTCCAGTCTGAGCCACTACCTAGCTGGAAATATAACTGATTTTCTGTGCTGGCCTCAAGGAACAGCAGAGGAGCTAGGGCACAACTGAGGAAGACGGAAAGCCATTGAACTGGACAGGCCCGTGCATGTGGCTCTCGTGGCCCCAGTGGGAGAAGCCCTGCAATGCGGGCCAGAACTGCCTTCTGAAAGGTGAGATCCCCGTCCTTGGCTCATGTAAATGACCTGTCAGCTAGTTACTCTTCTCTGGGTGTCACAGTTCAGGCAAACAACAGGAGCAGATTGTTTTTAGACTGTTTCTGTTTGATTCTTTTTTGAGACAGAGTCTCACTACTTAGCCTTGGCTAGCCTGGAGCTCACTATGTAGACCAGGCTGGCCTAGAACTGCCTCTGCTTTCTCAGGGCTGGGACTAAAGGCATGCTGTACTATGTCCTACTAATTCTAACAGTTTGCTTCAGATAGTTTTTAGCAATCACTGCTTGATTTCAAGTTTTCTTCAAGGTGATAGAAAAATAATAACTGATCGACTTTTTATTATTTAAATAGTAAGTTTGTGTTGGCTTAAAACAGTTTATAGCATCTTTTATATATATATGCCTGCACATATATGAGTGCAGAAGCTGTTGGAATCCCTGGAGCCAAAGTTATAGGCAGTTCTGAGCCATCTGACATAGGTGCTGGGAATCAAACTCAGGTCCTCTGCAACAGCAGTACGTTTTCTTAACTGCTGAGCCATCTTCCATCCCTACTTGACCAATTTCTGTCCATAGCTTTTGTATGGAGCTTAGCTTGTTCTTCCAGAGAACCCACTTTCAATTCCCAGCGGCTAAATCACGACTCATAGCCGTCTGTAACTCTAATTTCAGATCTAATGCCCTCAGGCAACAGGAACAAACATGGTGCACAGATATACTTGCAGACAAAACACCCATACACATAAAATAAAATATAAAATATTTTAAAATAAAGTTTTTAAGAAAATATTGTACCATATGAAATATTTTGTCAAAAAAATTTCTAGAGCTAGGCACAAGGGTGCACATCTCAAATTCAGTGCTCGGGAAGTGGACACAGCACAGTGGTACACATCTGTAGTTCAGGAGGTAGACACTGAGCACAGTGGTACACATCTGTAGTTCAAGAAGTGGAGAGAGTTGGATGGGGAATTCATCGCCAGCCTAAGATACATAATACTTATCTCAAAAAAAATATTTTTTCCTCTCCAGTGCCCAGGTTGTTGCCCTCCTATGAGCTTGTACTCTGGAGGTGGGGGTAGGAGGAGCTTCACTTTCAAGCCATCTTTAGCCCCACATAGCTTAAGACTAGCCTGAGCTACATTGTAATACCCTGTCTCAAAAAAAAAATAAATAAATATGGGCTGGAGAGATGGCTCAGCGATTAAGAGCATTGCCTGCTCATCCAAAGGTCCTGAGTTCAATTCCCAGCAACCACGTGGTGGCTCACAACCATCTGTAATGGGGTCTGGTGCCCTCTTCTGGCCTGCAGGCATACACACAGACAGAATATTGTATACATAATAAATAATTATTTTAAAAAAAATAAAACCTTTTCTAATCACAGAGGAAGTAACCAGTCTCCCCAGACAGGGTTGTCTCTTACCATGAGCTCTCTCTAGACTTGCCTTCCTTACTCTGAGTGTACTGCGTCATACTCCCCGGTGACTATCATCTTGCGTTGGTGATGTAGTCCTCTAATTTCTTAATGTTATTTTTAAATTAGATTCTTGTTCTCTGGATATTAGCAGTCCTACACACCTCAATGATATCAATAGATTCAGTGATCCTTATATCTATTCCTTTGTGGATCATGAATAAAATTATTAAATGATTTCCTTGATAAGCCTCTTTTATGACATTATGAAGTATGTCTTCTCAGTAATTAGCCCAACTTCTGATGATATTGTTTGAATATGGGCAGTTGTAAATTGCTCTTATTTTTCTTCAAATATTCCTTGCTGTTGATATTTACTTTATAATGTTTTACATAAAGTGTTGAATTGCTTAGCTCATAGTGATAATAGTTAGTGGAACATTCCATCCTATTCTATTTTGGTTTTTGAGACAAGTTTCTCTCTGTAGCCCTGACTGTACTGGCACTCACTCTGTAGACCAGGCTGGCCATACTTTTGATCCTCCTGTGCCCTCCCCCAGCAAATTCTACCAGTGCACTAGCACAACCAGCCCAGCCCATTCTTAAGTTCACTGTTTTGTTTGAGCTGCCTCTCCAGCCGCTTGAGTGTTCTGCTTGTCTGCGTGCTTTGTCTGCGTGCCACATGCATGCAGGCCCTCAGGCCAAAAGAAGAAGGCATTCGCTCCTCTGGAACTGGAGTTACAGATTATTGTTAACCACCATGTGAGCGCCAGGAACTGAAGCAGGGTCCTCTGCAAGAGCTGCAAGTGCTTTTAACTTCTAGGACATCTTTCTAGCCTCTGGCGTTCATATTTTAGTACTTAACATTTATCTTAAGGCTACAGCAGATATTTATGGTTGAAGACCAATTCTTGGTTGCTATCATGAATAGTGTGTGTGTGTTCATTACTGTACTTTGAAGACTTATTGCCTCATGCACAGTAGCTTCCTAATAAGTATTTGTTGAATGAATTGATAATTCCAGATGTTCATCTGTTTGCACGCATCTCACTTTCCTAGTACGTAAGACTCCTTCTTTGTTCCTCTTATCTTCCCTTAAGTGTGTATGTCTAGATAGATGGATGATAGATAGATAGATAGATAGATAGATAGATAGATAGATAGACAGACTGACTGTCTCATATATAGATGTTAATATAGTTTTTGAGACAGAATCTTACTATGCAGCCCCAGCTGACCTGGAACTCACTCTGTAGATCAAGATGACATCAAACTCACAGGACCCTGCCTGCTTCTACCTCCTTAGTATTAGGATTAAAAGTATATATCAGTTCCTAGATATATTTTCTATTACTAATTAAATATAATATTTTTAGAATTTCATAATGCGTACTACATGCTGTGAGCATATTCAACACGCCTTAACTCCCCCTCAGCTCCTTTCAGGTCTACCACCCACTCCCCTAACCCTCCCTCCCTGCTTCATTTCCTGACGTTTTTGGTTTTTTGTTTTGCCTTGTTTTTCTTTAATAGCCCACTGAGTCCTGTTTGTTTTGCCCTTATACTTGTGGGTGTGGCTGTCCACTGAAGCAGCCTCCCAGGAGTTACATCCTTAAAGAGAATTCACGGAGAAAGGAGAGAGAGAGAGAGAGAGAGAGAGAGAGAGAGAGAGAGAGAGAGAGAGAGAGAGAGAGAGAGAGAGAACCAGCATTGTCAGTAGTCTCAGCTAAGGGCAGAGGTTCATGAGCCCCCCCTCCCTCTGTGTTGTCCTGTTGACTGGTTTAGTCTTGTGCAGGCAACCACAGTGCCATGGGAGCTCATGGGTGCCATGGTCCTGTTGTGTCCAGAAGACACAATTTCACTGTGATTCTCCCCGACCTTTGTCTTTTACACTCTTTCCACCTCCTAGTCCATGTTAGGCCTGATCTTTGGGGAAGGAGTAAGATACAGATATTCCATGAGGTCGAGCACTCCATAAACATCCATAGACAGTTATTCTCTGTACATGGACCAATTCTGAGTTTCTGCATTAACCACCCTCTGTTGCGCAAAGAAACTTTTCTGATGAGCTCTGAGAGAAGCACTAATCTGTGGGTATAGAGAATAAGGTTACAGAGCAGTTTGACATTATATCCACATAGCAAAATAATAATAGGTTCACCCCTGGGGCCCATTAGCTCTCCAGCCATGGGGTCTTGAGGAGGTGTATAGCATGAGGCTTGCGTTTCCTCCAGTGGAGAAGATTTTCAGTCTAGTCAGAAAGCAGCGGTTATCCCCATAACATTCATGCCTCTGTTGTACCCATGGGCATATCTTGGCATGCCATTTCTCATTGTATAGCTCACAGTGTTCACACCTGGGGAAGACTTGATGACTTTTGTCTCTGAGTGACCTTCATATACCTTCTGGTCTCTGAAAGCCAGCTAGCAGGAAGGACACTTCTTGGCCAGTGCCAACGTAATGTCTCCATGTTCTTTGTCCAAAGTTTCTGGTGTCTTCAGCATAGGATAGGGTCTAACCATCAAGATCTGGTGGGCAAATATGAGCCATGACAATGGGCTGTGTTGTTTCAGGACCTCCAATACATCCCTGAACAACATTTTGAAGGCAGGTATCCCACAACTGAAACTGGACTTTTATTTGACAACCTATGATTTCTATTTGTGGTACCTCCAATTAAACCCTGTGGGAGTAGGGGGTGGGGGCGGGGGGGGGGAAGAAGACAAGGTTTCCTGAGCTGGGCATGGTAAGGCATACCTTTGACCCCAACACTTAGGAGGCAGAGGCAGGCAAATCTCTGAGAGTTCCAGGACAGCTAGGGCTGTTACACAGAGAAACCCCATCTCAAATAACAACAACAAATAAACAAACAAAAATGAATAGATTTCCATATGGCTTTTCAAGCATCCTTAGTATTACTTGACCCTCCCTCCGCCCCCTCCTCTGCCATAACCCCCTCTTTCTCCCCACTTAAACGCCCCTCCTGGTTATTTCTGCTGTTCTTTTTCATATCACCGTCTGTGTGTGCTGTCCCCTTCCTTAAGATCTCGTGATGTGTATGCTTAAGCAATTAGTTATGTCTTCACTTCCTTGTACTTCTTAGGTTGAAACAAAGCTCTAGCTAGAGAGATCTTTAGACTCGTAGTCTGGAAAGCTTCAGTAAGGCTGCCCTGCAGGCTAATGCTGTGGGTGAGTGTGCTGCTCTGTGGGGTAGCTGCATTCAATTATTTCTCCCAGTTTGTGGTGCTAGGAACCACCTGTGCACAGGGAGCGCCTGTGTCTTTATGTAGAGAATAGAGCCTTCTGACCCCTAGGAGAGCCCGTTTGGGCCATTAAAATGGGTTTGAAGTCGATATAAAGGGAGTGTTCTTTCTCATCTTAAAAAACAGTGGAGAGGAATGGATTTTCTGAAATTTGAGAGAAAAGAGAGGCACTTCTTCATAGCTTTGAATGTGGCTTTAGTAAGTCTGAAGTCTTTGTTATTGTCAAATTCATACAGTTTGATTTTCTACAGAATTAGGATTTTTGAGATGTCAAGCTGTCTGGTACCTGAGAAAGCTATAATCCGTTTGTTTGGTATATCTGAAGCCATTCCCTCCGTGCTTTCTACCCAGCTCCTGCAAGCACACTAAGTCACCCCCATTTACATCAGACAGAGTATTGATCATTGGTAATGTGCTTAGCCATCTTTTCTGTAAAACAAGGGGACTGGTCACCCTCTGTTTTCAAGCAGAATTACTGAGGTAACAGTAGAGCTTGCAGGAACTGCAAACACAGCTGGAGGTGTGAATGCCAAGTAGAGACTGGGGTAAGTAGATCCTAGCCCTGCCCCTGCAACCCTTGGCTACTTAGCTCACTGAAGGTCTTGACTGCTCATGACATCATAAAGCCAGGCTCAACACAAAGGCTGCCTAGCGCACAGCTCAATGGCGCCCTCTGAGGAAGGGCTCCCTGCCCTAGTCCTAAAACAAGTATGTGGACCTGTATTTTTTGGTTCATTCTTGACACGATTTGTGTGCACCTGTTTAGGAACAACTTGCAGCCTTTCTGTGTTCTCCACACACACACCATAGTGCGCATGTTTTGCTGTATGCCTGACTGAACCCACTAAGTGTCCCCCTGGTTATGTTACAGTCGGCAGACCCTACAGTGTCTATGCTTTTCTGCCATAGCCCTCCTTGGGTTCTGCCAACAGACTACAAAAGTTGTAAAGCAGGTTTTGCTCTTGGAGGTCTGAGAATAACTATGCATTACTCTCTGGTGTAACATAGTTCCATTCTTAGAAATGGTGTTGCCTGATAAAGAGACTTATGTTTGTTGAGCCAGTGTAACGAATCGTGTGATTTTAAAAAGCTAGTAAGCACAGTATAACCACTTAACAAGTTCTCATAGCTGGACATAGTATGTGTGTCTGTAATTCCAGCTTTGGGGAGACCGAAGCAGGAGGATCATGAAACCTAGGCTAGGCGCCTAAGCTATATACTGAGAACCTGCCCCCACCACCAAAACAATTCTTATCACCATCCCCTTGAGGGAAACAAGTGTCCAAATCAACAATATACCCATAATGCCCTTCCCATAGAATCCCTACATATGGGAAGACCAAGATAGCTCAGCAGGTAAACAGCTCGCATGCCTCGCAAGCCTGGGCACCTAAGTTCAATTCCCAAAACCCATGGAAAGATGACCAGAGAGAACAAACGGCACAGAGTTGTTCTCTGACTTCCACATGTGAGCCATGGCACAGATACACATGCACGCGCACACGCGCACACACACACACACACACACACACACACACAAACACACATATACACACACACATGCCTTATGTGGAAGGAACTGTGAGTCCGGCCTGCAAGTTTGATTATACCTCCATGGCCCAGGCAGTGACATCCTTACTCCATTGCCCATCTGACACGGGAGATACGGTGAGGCTCACATTTCTGTCGTTATCTTTATTCTTATTCTTTTTCTGTTGTTGTGAGTTCTTTCTAGTGAAGTTATGCCCATCAGGTTGCATGCTAGGTGCCTACCACGCTGGGGTAACGAGGATGGTTGTAGTGGCAGCATGGGGCTAATAGTCCCCCAGGTTTGAGTACTCATATACTAAAGTCAATAACAGTTTGGGACAAGAGTACGCTCTACAACAACAAAAAGAAATTGATAAGTAAGATAAACTCAGGCAAAATCCTAGAAATTCAAAATCACTCTCACATACTTTCTGTGTTCCTAAAATACCCCAGCACTGTGTGATTCCCTACATGGTGGGCATGTTCTTGTCCCAAGACGTTCCTTTTAATTAAATACCCAGCATAGTGTTTGTCATGAGAGTACAATGCAGAATATATAGTAATTCAAAAGGAACCACTCGACAGGCAGAAGTGGCTGCTGCGGTCTGCACCTGTGGCTCGTTTGTTGCTTGCTGAATTTTTATTACAGAATTTACTAACAGTCTTCATGGAGCCCAGTTAGGCTTTCTGAAATTCAATGTATAGAATTAAGTTCCTATTTTGGAATATGATACTAAAATTAAAAATTAACTTTGAATCAGAATATGGATGGATAAACTTATGATTATGTACAAATCATAATTTTTTCTTTAGAAGACATGACAACCAAGAAACAATGGCTGTTTTTCCTTTGGAGCGAACCCTAAATTTAATATAATTCTATATTCTAACCTCAAATGCCCAGCCTACAAATTTTTGATGATCATTTATAAATTAAGAATTAAACTATTTTTGTTCCATTTAATTACATTCTAAAGTCAGGCTTGTCTGCACAGACCCTGGATTACACAAACTGATCTCTGCCTTGCCTTTTATTGGTGCTGTGTTGTTTTGGGTTTTGTTTTTTTAGTCACATGAACACAGATTTACTAAGGAAATGTGAGGAAGAGCTCCCAAGAGTGGGAGGGTCCAGAGGAGGAGTCTCCTGTCTCTGTTTCTTGAAGCACCAAGAACCGCTTTGCCTGAACTTTGTATCATGAAAGATTACTACACAGCTAAACCATATACACATATATGTTTATGTGTATATGCACAGAGTTTAAGTCTGCTTATATGTTTGGTAGGGTGTATCTCTTCAAGTATGATCATTTGTATTGTATGTGTTGTTGGGTTCCATTGCTCTCTTTGCTGAGGCCAGCCTGAGCTACATAGTAAGTTCCAGGCTATCCTGGGCTACAGAGTGAGATTCTGTCACAATAAAACAAAAGTAAATGAATAAATGAAAACATTAACATGATCTGTGAATTTGTTTTCAAACATAAGCCTGTTTCCAGTTCATTAGCAGTCAGGGCCCTCGACTACTCCGGAGACCTGCACGAGCCCATGTGGCATCACTTTGACTGTTCACACTTATATAGCTAGGTGAATCGCGAGTACGCGTGGACGTTTTGCCGCCACCCCATGCTCTTCTTCTCTACACTTTGCTAGTTTAAATCATCTCGGGTGCTCTCAGTAATTCTGCGTGCTGTCCCCGTCCTGTAAGTATTCTTCCTCACGTCCAGCTGAGGAAGCTGGGCTCAGAGGCTGCAGAGAGCCCCAGCCTTGTCTCGGCCCTGTGCTCACTGCCCCCATTGCTTTTCTTGTTTGTGTGACTGTGGGAGAGAGGACAACCTCAGGCCTTGTTCCTCACCTTTCTCCTTGTTTGAAGCGGGTCTCCATAGTGATTTTGTTTGTGTTTGTTTGGGGTGTAAACACCAGGCTAGTTGGCTAGCAATCATTCAGGGATTATCTGTGCCCTCAGGAGAACTCAGATTACAGGGACTCACTTGCAGGTCCGACTTCTGGAGATTCAAACTCATAGCAATTGCTTTAACCCAGTGAGCTCCCCTCCCAGGCCTGTTGTCTGTGATTATGAGACACATCAGAAGCGAATTGACCCTGGAGTGTTGAGTTAGTAGAGCTTACAGTGTTTCCCATTAGATGTAACAAAGATTCTTGTGTGGCTTCACCTGTACCTAAGACGACGCCATCTCTAGGAACAGTGGCATTTAGTCCCAGAGCCTCTGTCTCCCTTTATGTCCCATCTCAGGGGGCTTTGGGTCACAGAACTCATTAAGGAAATGGAGATCAGCATATCCAATATCATGTGTTTCCATAATAGTGTATAGGATGATTTAATTCACAAACCATAGATGGGCTTGTTAAAATGTATGTTACATATTACTCCATATTTTTCACATTATAAGAGTTTTATTGGCTTTTAAAAATAAGTTTATTTATTTTACTCACTGTATTTTACACAGGGTCTAAGTTGCCCAGACTTCTGACCTTTTGTGGTGGGTAGAGTGGGCATGGTCGCAGCGTGCAAGAGTTGGTTGTCTCCTTTTACTGTCTGGGTCTGCTTCAACCATGTGAGCCCATCAGTGGTACTCAGGTGATCAGGCAGGGCAACAAGTGCCTTTACCTACTAACACACCCGCCAACCAATCTTGACTCCTGTAGCACAAGTTGACCTTGGATTTACAACCCTCCTGTTCCCCGAGTAGCTGGTATTAGAGGCTACTCTGTAAGACCCAGTTTTGATTTGTTTGTTTTGAAAGAGAGTGATAGTTTGAGTGAGAATGTTCTCATAGGCTGGTGGCTGTCTGAACTCTTGCTCCTCAGTTGATGACGCAGGATTGTTGGAGGACGCGCACCCCTGGGGGTGACTTGAGAGTCCATAAGCTGCCCTACTTCAGTTTGCTCTCTCAACCTCATGCTGTGTCTGCTGATGGGGACGCCCCTCTGGACCTGCAAGCTAAAACATCCTTCCTATTACAAGTTCCACAAGAAAAGTAATGAATGCAAGGGTCTTGCTACATTAAGTTTAGTGTTTGTGTTATTTGAGAATGTCCTTATTGACACGGTTGCCTTGCCTCAGCCCCCCAGGGGCTGACGTTAAAGTATGCACTACCTTGCCTTGCTGAAACAGTTTTGAAACTTAACTTTCAAAGACCATCCACACCTGTACTTTGGACATGGCCATCTGCTAGTTCTTACAAAACGTGCATTTGCCTTTTTTATCTACAGCATGGTCTTGGCTTAGATAAAGAATGTAGTTTTCAGAGATTCTGAGACTTTCTGTGACTCCCTGCCAAATGAAAGCTTTTCCTTTTACAATTATTGAAAGCCAGATGCACAGCTACGCCATTAGCACTGCGAAACACTTCATTGACTAACAATGGCTCTTCCAGCATGTCAGAAGCACTCCAGTCTAGATGCTGTCCATTTGTAAGCCATCTCTCTGGCAGTGCGACATATGAAAATTAAATTTCAATATGCATCCCCTCTTCATCTTCAGTTAAGTAGCTCCTAGAAATGTGGTAAAGGAAAGAGAGCCAGTTTGGCGTCCTGGCAGCACAGCACTAGAGATGGCTTTCACCTGCAGTATGACTGCACTAGAAACCATTTTCTAGTAAGTTCTACGTATGTGCTCAAATCGCATTGTCTTCTCTTTTTTTTTGCTGTTTTCGAGACAGGGTTTCTCTGTGGTTTTGGAGCCTGTCCTGGAACTAGCTCTTGTTGACCAGGCTGGTCTCGAACTCACAGAGATCCGCCTTCCTCTGCCTCCCAAGTGCTGGGATTAAAGGCGTGTGCCACCACCGCCCGGCTCAAATCGCATTGTCATATTCTTTACCAAACCCTGACTTACACATGAAGGATAAGTTTCTGGAATCTAAACTTTAAAATCGCTGCTATTTCTGAAGCTACGAATCAAATGCCCCCTCCCCCCACCTAAAAAAAAAAAAGAGGTACTCAGTGCTTAAAGAGGCTTGTTTATTAAACCTGACAATCAGAGTTTGATCCTTGACCCACATAAAGATGGATGAGCAGAATCAACCATGGCACATGAGCCTACACACACACACACACACACACACACACACTAATGATAAGTTTAAAATAAACAAAAGAAGGATTGTGGGCTGAAGGTATATCTCAATTGGAAGAGTACTTGCCTAGCTTGTCTAAAACTCTGTGCTCGGTTCCCTAGAAAGATGGCTCAGAAGTTAAGAGCACTGGCTGCTCTTCCAGAGGACATGGATTCAATTCCCAGCACCCACTTGGTGGGTCACATCCTTCTCTGACCTCTGAGGGCACCAAGCATGTATGTGGTACACAGCCATATAGTCAAAACACCCACATACAGGAAAAATAAAATCTAAAACTACAAGGTGTGGTCATACATGCCTGTAATCTCAGCACTCGGGTATAGAGGCAGAACCAAGGAGCTAAAGGTTATTCTCAACTACTTTAAAGATTTCCTTCTATTTCAAAAATAATTTTTTATTCATCTATTATTTTACCTCACGGCTGAAGCCTCCCCCAGCCCCACCCCCAGTCTCTCTCCTCCATTTTCCCCATTTCCCTCTCCCACCCCCACATCCTCTCCTCTTCTGTCGCTATCCAGGAAAAGGCAGGTCTCCTATAAGTATCAAGCATATCAAGTTGAAGTAAGACTAAGCACCTCCCCATGTGTCGCTGGGCAAGGTGACCTAGTATGAGAATTCGGGTCCCAAAAGGCAATAAAAGAGACATGCCAGGCGGTGGTGGCGCAGGCCTTTAATCCCAGCACTTGGGAGACAGAGGCAGGTGGATCTCTGTGAGTTCGAGACCAGCCTGGTCTACAAGAGCTAGTTCCAGGACAGGCTCCAAAACCACAGAGAAACCCTGTCTCGAAAAACAAAAAAACAAAAAAAACAAAAAAAAGAGTCAGAGACACCCCCTGTACCCACTGTTAGGAGTCCCATAAGAGGACCAAGCTACACAATTGTAACATATATATAGAGTGCCTAGGTAAGTCTCATTCAGGCTCCCTGGTTGTCAATACAAACTCTACCTAATGTTAAAAATAAAATTTTTAACAGGACTTCATGCCCACTCCCACATTGAGGGACCCTACTTGACACTGGGGTGCGGAATGAAAAGAACAGCCCAAGTGACCAGAGCAGTGCCTGGGGTGCAAGTCCTAATTTGCTCTTGGTCTTGATTGGCTTATTTATTGACTTGTATGGGGATGCTGCATCCTCCTGCTGTCCCTCCTGCTCTTACACTGCCATCGAATCACTGCCCATCACTGTGAAGTGTGGCTCAATCTTGATTTGTAGTTTCTCATTAAATAGGCCACTCTTCTCCCAACTCAGGACCAGGGCAGGTAGCGGTGTCACTCAGTGGGAAGGTGTGAGCTTGATATTTACAAAGGCTTGGGTTCTGCTCCAAAAAGACTAACCTGTGCTGGGGACACCATTACAATCGCCTGTGTTCTAGCATTCATGAGCCATCTGTCTAATAATCTCTGGAACCTCACCGTAAACTCTCTAGTCCGAGTGCCATCATGCACCTTCTCATTGACCCTACTTGAAGACATGAGTCAGTCGCTCGTCACGTCTTGAGATCCTTCACAGCCCTTCAGTGGGTGACAAGCACATGGACATTACCTGCACGTGGAACAGAGTGGGTGGCCACCTGTGATGGTGCCCTGAGTGGAGGAGGGGGCCTCTTAGGAAAGCGAACAGAGCTGGTGCAGGAGAGGCTCACTGGGTGACCTCATTGTGTCTAACATTGTGTTCAGAATGGGAGTGTGGGTGGTCTCAGAAAGAGATGGACACAGAAGCTAGACAGAAATGAATCCCAGGCTCAGAGCTTCAGCCAAGGCCTCCTTGACAACCTGTAAATTTTACTTTTTATGTATATATTATATATATTATATAATATATATTATATATGAGTATTTTGCCAGCATACATGTATGTGTACCACATGTATATACCTGGTAGTTTCCATAGAGGTCAGAAGAGGGTGTCAAGATTCCCTGGAACTGAAATCACCAATAGTTGTGAGCCACCATGTGGGTACGCTTAACCCTTAAGCCGTCCCCTCCAGTTCCTACTTACTCTTTTTTTTTTTTTGAAGATTTGCTTCTTACTTTTATCTGTGTGTACATATGTAGATATGTAATTGTGTTTGTGCGCATGTGCATGCAGGTGCCCACAGAGGCCCGAAGCGGACATTGAATCCCCTGGTAGTGGAAGAGGCAGTTGTGGGCTGCTTGAAATGGGTGCTGGGATCCTAACTCAGATCCTCAGGGACAGCAAGTGCTCTCACCCCTGAGCATCTCCCCGGCCCCTAATTTATTGGTTGGTTGTTGAACATAAAACAGTAGGCAGAGTTTTTTGTTTGTTTGTCCTGGACGTCACCCTGTAGACCAGGCTAACCTCAAACTCACAGAGATCCTTCTGCCTCTGCTTCCCAAGTGCTATGATTAAAGGTGTATGCCACCACGCCCGGCTAAGGGCTTTATGTGTTTACTTTGAAATGGGTTAACCTCCTCTCAAACCCATAATGTCTTTCTTCAAGTTTCCTGGGCTCTGGGACTAAATACATGGTACGTGTCACCATGACTGTCTCGGACGTTACACTTTTAAATCCTGGTTTTGTTTTCATCAACCCCCAGCCCCACTCCACACACCCATCCATAAGTCCTATGAGAATCTTAATTTGGGCCTTAATGGCAGATTGTTTCTGAACATATTCAGTCAGAACAAAAACGCACTAACAAGGACTAGAGAGATGACGGCCGTTAATACAGTGTGCTGCTCTTGCAGAGGACCCGGGTGCTTTTCCAACAGCCACCTGCAACTCCAGTCGCAGGGGTTCTGACTCCCTCTTCGTGGACTCTGTGGGTCCCTGCTCTCGGGCACATTCTAACGGACACATGTGTATACATAGCTAATTAGCACATCCCTAGTGCCTGGGCCTGAACTCCTCAGAGCACTCGGGCTTTTCCCCTCTGTCTGTTCAGGCATTAATAATTCTCATAAGCTCACTAGGCATCAGTAACAAGAAAACATAATTTTTAAAGCTTGGCAAAGGGTTGGCCCCAAGCCTGATGTCCTGAACCTCCCGACCCACAGTGGGGAGAGGAAACCAACCCCTAAGTCATCCTTGGAACCTCCACACAGCTGCACAAACACGCACTCACATCTCTCCTTCACAGAGAGAGGGAGGGAGCAGTAATGAAAATGTCTAAAGCTACTCACACACCAGTATTCTCAGGTGGGAGGTGTAGGATTACTGTAAAAACCAAAAAATAAATAAATCACCAAGTCAGGCGTAGTGGCTCCTACCTACAGTCTCAGCACTCAGAGGACAGAAGGAGTTCAAAGCCAGCCTTGCCTACCCAAATCCAGCATCAAGAAAAGGAAGAAAGAAAGAAGGAAAGGGAGTGTTTAAAAAATTAAAACCTGTAGCTGTGTCCAGCTGACAATTTTGCCTTCGGTTGTACAGCTGTGGCCCTCTCCTTTGCCAGGGCCTGCAAATCAGGGAGAGCCCTGGTGCCAGCCACTCCCCAGGTAAGTGCTGCTGCCTGAGCACAGGAGTCCATTGCACTGGCTTCAGGCAGGGCCTTCCTCTCTGGGCCTGCTCCGACTCAGGACCTTAGCCAGTGCTCTCACTGCACCTATTCCCGCATCGCATTTTCTCAGCTCTGGCTCAGTCTCTGAAACTGTGATGATCTGTCGTCTGGTTTGGTTTGGGTTTTGATTTCGGACAGAGGGTCTCCCGAGTAGCCCAGCCTGGCCCACAACTCACTATATAATTCAGTGCTGGATTATAAATGCATTCTATCATGCCTGGCTTACCTCTAGGATTCTCACATCAAGAGAACATGCTTTTTTGTTTGTTTTTCAAGATGCTGATCACTTTTATATCCCATTATGTGGCCATAATTAAGTAAAAAGTGTTCCTACTTTCTAATAAATAAGGTTATCACAGCTAGGTGGGTTATCACAGCCTGTAATCCCTGTACCCAAGAATCTGAGGCAGGAGAATCACAATTTCAGCCCTAGCCTGGACTACATAGAGAAACCTTGTCTCAAAAGAAAGAGAGAGAGGGGCTGGAGAGATGACTCAGAGGTTAAGAGCACTGGCTGCTCTTCCAGAGGTCCTGAGTTTAATTCCCAGCAATCACATGGTGGCTTACAGCCCTCTATAATGAGATCTGGTGCCCTCTTCTGGCATGCGGGCATACATGGAAGGAATGTTATATACATAATAAATAAATCTTTAAAAAATAAAATAAAACAAATGAGAAAAAAGAGAGAGAAAGGAAGGAAGGAAGGAAGGAAGGAAGGAAGGAAGGAAGGAAGGAAGGAAGGAAGGAAGGAAGGAGAAAAA
>NW_026068065.1:783841-785305 GCF_014885135.2 Alexandromys fortis | reverse complement strand
ATAAATAAATCTTTAAAAAATAAAATAAAACAAATGAGAAAAAAGAGAGAGAAAGGAAGGAAGGAAGGAAGGAAGGAAGGAAGGAAGGAAGGAAGGAAGGAAGGAAGGAAGGAAGGAGAAAAAAAACTCTCTGGCCAGGTGTGGTGGCTTTGCATGTAATTACAGCTCTTGAAGGCTGAGGCAGGAGGGTTGTTGCCAGGTCCAGTCCATCTTGGGCTACAGAATGAGACCCTGTCAAGAAGGAAGAAAGGTAGGTTGTTCTCTGTGGACTCTTGTCCACATCACTTGGACGTCCCAAAATCCTCTCTGATAGAATGAGGTGGGAGGCAAGGATGTTTCCCATCTTCCCCTGCTATCCTTGAGCTGAATCGCCAGTGTCTACCTCATAACCAGTCACATCCCATGCTAAGACTCCCCCCTTTAATAGTCTGAGGGGTTTGTATGCCTGTTTTGAGACAGGGTATCGCTATATAACTCTGGCTGGCCGGGAAGTTACTGTGTAGACCAGACTGGCCTCAAAACCATGGAGTTCCATCTGCCTCTGCCTCTGCCTCTGCCTCTGCCTCTGCCTCTGCCTCTGCCTCTGCCTCTGCCTCGGTAGCCAGCAGCTTCTGTAATGTTTTTAAAGAACTTGAGCCAAAGCAGACAGGGATTCTGCTCAGACAGGTCTCACGTGAGCAGTGTTTGTTGCTCAGAAGGTGTCTAAAAAATGTCAAGTAAAATGCCCTTCACCTTTCCTGCCCCGCTCTTTCTGTGCATGTCTTTAACGGGATGCTCTAGTGGGAGATTTGCTGAATTTATTTCAGGTGGCTGCACTCCCACACTTATAAGGTTGACTTCTAGATTTAGTTATTGTAGTGCCCTAAAGTGCTGTGTCAGAGAAATACAGACTGCCAGGTCGCTCGTTTGTATTTGTGTGTGTGTTATTGTATGTCCTGTGTTGTATGCCCTGTGTCTAGAGTGGTTTTCTGTGTGTGTGTGTGTGTGTGTGTTGCTGTATGGCCTGTGCTGTATGCCCTGTGCTGTATGCCCTGTGCTGTATGCCCTGTGCTGTATGGCCTGTGCTGTATGTCCTATGCCCTATGCCCTATGCCCTGTGCTGTATGGCCTGTGCTGTATGCCCTGTGCTGTATGCCCTCTGTGGGGAGTAATTTTCAAGCCTGAGAATCAAAGCTCTTTCTGCCCATCAGGTTTTGCTTTTGCCAATCAAAATATGCATGAAGCAAGAAGTAAAGAATTGGTTTTTGAATTGTAAACATTTGCTTATTTGTTGTTATTGTGCATGTGTATGTCCATGATGTGTGGACACCTGTGCCATGTGTGGACATGGAAATCAGAAAACAACTTGGTTGTGTCAGTTCTACTTTTACGTCAGTCCTGAGGATTGAACCCAGGTCCCCAAGTTCATACAGAACACACCTTCACTTTCTGAAGCCATCTTACCAGCCCCCCCCCCCCCGTTTT
>NW_026068065.1:750560-783545 GCF_014885135.2 Alexandromys fortis | reverse complement strand
GAGAGAGAGAGAGAGAGAGAGAGAGAGAGAGAGAGAGAGAGCGCTCGCGCAAGCTGGAGAGCTGGGATTACCGCTGTGAGCTGCCACATCTAGTGGGTTCTGCTTGCTCTTTTCTAGGACAGGTTCTCACCGTGTAGCCCTGGTGCTGGCCTGTGACTTGTTGTGTAGCCTGGGGTGGTCCTGTTGCCTCCCGAGTGATGAAATTAAAAGCATGTGCTCACATCTGCTTTTTAAAGTTTCCTATGTGAATCTTGTGATCAGCTTCTTTAAGCTCAAATTAATGTATCTTTTCAAACAATATTTTTTAAATTATATTACCTATTGTGTGTTTGTGTATCTATGTGGGCATATGTTCCAGGGTGTACATGTTGGGGTCAGAGGACAACTTTTGAGAGTCAGTTCTGTCCTTCCCTTCTACCCGTAGGTTCTGGGGAGAACTGAATTTAAGTCTTTGAACATTCTGGGGAAAGTGGTCTACCAAACTAGAAGCTCTATTAGCTATCATCAAATATGTTTCAGTAAAGTTCACAGGGGATTAAGAGTGTAGTTGAGTGGAAAGAGCAGTTGCCTAGTGTGTATGAATCCCTAGGTTCAGTAGAAGAAGCAAGTGGCACATAGGCCTGTAATTCCTGCACTCAAAAGGTAGAGTCAAGGAGGTCAGAAGCCACACAGTGAGTTGGTGGCCAGCCTAGACTGCATGAGACTCTGTCTCAAAAGTAAAATAAAGTTCACAAAATATCCTACAACATAAAAATATTCTACAGCATAGGCTGTTTTTAAATTTTAAAAAAATGACGGTGTCGTTGGGCATAATGTCCCATGCCCACAATCTGGTACTCAGAAGACAGAGGCAAGTGTACCAGGACAAGTACAAGGCCAGCCTTGGGTACATAGCAATTTCAGGACAGCCTGGCTGACTTAGGGTTTCTATTGCTGTGATGACCAGAAACAACATGGAGACAAACGGGTTTATTTCTTACAACACTCAGGACATCCTCATCACTGAGGGAACTCAAGGCAGGCACCTGGAAGCAGGAACTGAAGCAGAAGCTATGAAAGATTGCTGTTTACTGGTTTACTCACGTCAGCCTGCTTCTTATGCAACTCAGACCACACGCTCTGGGGCAGCACCATCCCTGAGCCCACCCATGTCCATCAAGACAATGTCCTACAGAGTTCTTATGGGCATCTGGATGGAGGCATCTTCTCAGCTGACAACATGAGCGTGTGTCAAGTTGAAGCTGTTCTCACACAAGGAGGCAAAAACAAGAGGGTCTTCCCAGGTTCAAAGCCAGCCAGAGGCTGCTTAGTAAGAGCTTATCTCAAAACTAGCAAACAAAAGCCTAAAATGTCATTGCAGACAAATGTAATGTGTGAACTTTGATTGATCATGGTTTGAAAAAAAATAGCTGAAACCTGTTGGTCTCAAACCTGGGACAAATGGACTGAGGTGTCCATTAACTTATCAAAGCAGATGTTGGCCTCCAGGGTCTGCCTGCATCCCTCAGTCTCTACCTGTTACAGGACCTTCCTGTCTAGCATACCCATCCCCTACCCTGAACTCTCCAGCCCAGGTGTGGGCTGGGCTTCCCTCCTGCCAGCTCCTCTGGCCCCTCCCTATATAACAACCATTTTGGCCATGTCAGTCTCTTGGCCCAGGCCACTCCTCTCGGCTCCTCTCCCCTCCCCCTTCTCTTCAAATGGCCTAGGTCAGTGTCATAGTCACCCTGTCCTCTTCCAGTTGGCTATGCTCACCCTCATATCTAAAATAAATCTTCTCCACCATATCTAGGAGCAGTCATGTCCTTCCTTTTTAATTTTTTTTTTCATTGAAAAACCATTGGACTGAGCTGGAGAGATGGCTCCGCAGTTAAAAGCATTGACTGCTCTTCCCGAGGATCTGGGTTCGATTCCCAGTGCCCACATGGCCGCTTACAGATGTCTGTGGCTCCAGTTCTGGGAAATCCAGCACCCTCTTCTAGCCTCCTCAGACACTGGCCAAGCGTGGGACTCAAGCATAGGTGCAGGCAGAAGACCCACACACATTTTCTAAGGGTAAGACAGGACTAAATCTGAGATATAGAAAATTATCTAACTCTTCAAGTTAACCTTTGGTGCTGGCAAGATGGCTCAGCAGGTCGAAGCACTTGCTTGGCAGCCTGACAACGCGAGGTTAGTTCCCAGGGCCCAGGATGCAAGAAGAGGACCAAGTCCTGGACTGTCCTCTGCTCCCACATCTGCATGGTGGCCTGCACAGGCCATGTTCCCTCTCACAGACATGCACAATAATAATAATTAATAAGATGATTTTAGAACTCTTTCTAGTTAGCTCTCTTAGAGAGATCACAGTGTTGTGATTATGTGAAGGAATGTTCAGGTGAAAACTAGGAGGAAGCGCCCTGCTGCCAAGAATGTGCCCAAGCCAACTCCCAATGGTGATTATGAAATAGTTAAGAATTTTGTGATCCCATGCCCCGTGCCATCTTGAAATCAGTCATAATAGGCATATTATAATATTATACTACAGAAGTCTTCAAATGCTACATTAATAGCTAATTTACAAACATACTACTGCTTACAGTTTCTCTCTCTTTCTCTCTCTCTCTCTCTCTCTCTCTCTCCCTGCCCTCTTCCTACATTCTTCCCAGGCTGGCCCCTGAACTCCTCCTCTTTCCAATTCCTAAATGCTAGGATGCTGAGATTATAGGCATGTACTACCACATACAGCATTGAAGTTTTCAAATACTTTATAATTAAACTTTGAAGAAAAAGAAATACAAATGTCTTAGCCTGGTCTTCAGAGCTGCCCTGGGTCCCCTGCCATCTATCTCTGCAAGCTGTGCCGTTGGGCTGTGTTCCCTCCCCGCATGCTCTGCCTGCTGCTCTCTGCTGCGCTCTTCCCTGCAGTCTCTTGCTGCTCCTGCCCCGGCATCCGCTCGCTGTCACAGCCTGCTCTGCAAGGCTTTCTGGAGCGCCCTGTGCCTGCAGTCCCACATTACTGCCTCCACTTTCTCGTTAATTAGCTCCCCAGCCACGAGCAGAGAAGGATCTTTCCACTCTTCCATGTAGTGGGTGCTCTGTGAGTTCTTAGAAACTCAGCAGAATTCTTGTGGACACCCACCTGCCTGCAGTCGCCAGCCAAGGATCTAAAGCACTGGCTTGACTGGTTTAGATCCAGGAAGATTACAGATAAAGAAAATGGGGGCATACCCTGCCTACTGGTGCCTTCAGGATCTGAGTCCAGCTGCCTTGAGGTTATTGTATATCAAACCAGAGCAGATCTGACCTGATCAGGTGGACTGTCACAGGCGGCGGCAGCTAAGGCCTTGGAGGGAGAGCTAGACAGATATACCACCCAGTGATCCATGCTATCTCATGGAGCTCCCCACCCTCCCCTGAAGAACAGATATGATCTTCACTTCGAGCTGAGAACAGTTGAGGGGCTTCCCTCAAGTACCAGCGCTGCAATAGAAACTTGAAGCTGGGCTCTGCACTAGGGAAACCTAGGCTGGAATATTCTTTGTGTGGGTGCTCAGATTGGAAGTTTAGTAAGTGCCTCTGGAGGCTAAGGCGTCAGAAATTGCGGCCTCTGGGGTAGGTGGTGCATGCTTTAGCCCCATCTCTTGCCCATCTAAAGCCGAAGCCGAAGAATTGCCAGAGAGTAAGGCAGGCAGGGGCTATATCATGAGTAGGGCAGGCAGAGTGATATGCTGTGTCCACCAAAATGTGAAATGGCTTGGCAGGTAAAGGCACAAGCTTGCTGCACAAGCTTGATATGAGTTTGATGCCCAGAATCCACGGAAAGGTAGAAGAGAACCTGATCTCATCACACATGATTTGGTAGGTGTACACACACACACACACACACACACACACACACACACGTTATAAGAAAAACTGAATAAGAAATGTGACCTCTGATCTCAGCTTTGCTGAGTTCCGTTTGTTATCCTGAGTCACTGAGTTTCTCTGGACCTCTGGCCTCTTGATTGTAATTAGAGTAATAAACCAGCACATATTTTTTATTCGTGTTGCATAAATTATACAGTAGCTTAAAATCTCACAAGGAAGCCAGTGGGTAGGAAATGAAAATACAACACTGTGTAATAATACTGAACTCCACAAGTGCACAGGGTCATCTAGGAGCCTGGAGGAAGAAGAGCAGCTAGCTCCTACCGCCGTCATCCTAGCGTGCAGCGTGCCTTCCATCCAGGTGAAGTCTGGGGAGCTTACTAGACATGGAAAGATGACCGCCGGAGAACCGGTATATCAGCTTTGAGAAATGCAAGCAATTCCTCTTAATACTTGAGCAGAGGCAGGAAGAGGGGAGATGAATCTGGGTAAGAGCAAGAGGAAGGACTTGCAGTCTTCCTGAAACAGCTTGGATTGCTAAGGCTGTTGGAAGGCAGCGACAGATTTTAGACAAGGCTGTATTTGCAGTGTAGTAGAAATTCTTCTTGGCAATGTGGCATGGTAGATGGAGTACGGGGTGCAGGATGGTTTGGGGAGGCTCTTTGGGAGGTAATCGTGAAATGTAGCCCAGCTGGGGGCTCCTGGGGTCCCCAGTAGCACAGTTGAAAAGAATGAAGCAGAAACCTGAGAGCTCGGATGGAGCTACAGGATGAGGGCTCACTGACTGCATCAGAGAAAATGTCCACATCAGAGCCGGGCGGTGGTGGCACACGCATTTAATCCCAGCACTCAGGAGGCAGAGGCAGGCGGATCTGAGTTCCAGGACAGCCTGGTCTACAGAACAAGAACCAGAATAGCCAGTGCTATGCAGAGAAAAAAAAAAAAAAAAAAAAGAAAGAAATGCCCATGTCTGTCGCAGGCAGGACATACAGTACTCACTGCTGTGACTCAGGTATCCAGGCTGAGAAGTACCTACTGTGTGGCTGTCCCTGGAGCCAGAGGGAAAGCCCTAGAGGGATTCACAAGGACAGTTCCTTGCTGCAGCCTGTAAGTAGCATGCATCTTCCATGACTCACAGGCTGGGTCTTGTACAGGGCCCCACTCACCTCCACTCTAGGGGTCAGAGGGATCAGCCTGGGACTGGTCTGGTGAGCTAGCCTGGGAGTGCCCTGGCTGACGGACTGGTGGAATGAGAGATACCCTCAGTGCGCTCACTGATGAGACTGTCAACCTGGGGCCAAGTTATTATTCCTTTAAAAACGGCGGGGTGGGGTGTGTGGACGAACACAGGATAGACGAGACACGCGCAAAAGGAAGAGACGGGACACGCGGCTCCCACGTGGGTGCACTTTAATGGGGAGAGGGAAACACGATAAGGGATGGGGTGTGCGAGACACACAGGGTGAGGGGCAAGGGAGGGGTGAGAGAGAGGTGAGAGCGAGACTTCGTGGAAGCTCGCTTTTAACGGGAAGCGCAAGGTTATCTGGGAGACCCGCACCTGGGCACGCCAGAGCGCCCAGGTGTTCGTACTCCAGGAGGAGTCTGGGAGCTGTAGTTTCCAAGGGAATAACACAAGTAACTTAAGGTCAAAACATGAAACCTTTTCCATCTCTAAATCATAATCATTTTGTTAGGTTTTTTAAAGATGTTTATCATTAGTTATGTGTATGGGTCTCTACACATGAGTGTAGTTGCCTGTGGAAGCCGTATCCCCCTGGAGCTGGAGTTACAGCTGTTCTGACCACCTACCATGGTGCTGGGGACTGAACTCGGGTCTGGAGGAACAGCACAAGCTGGGTCCGATCTACACCGCCCTCTTTTGGTTCTTTGTTTGTCTTTGAAATAGGGTTTGGCCATGTTGTCCAGGTTGGCCTCTAACTCACAGAAATCCACCTGCCTCATTCTGCCAAGTCCTAGGATTAAAGGTGCGCACCACTCACTCCTCCTGACTCCTTGGTTCTCTCTTACAATCCCAGAGAGAAATTGGAAGTCAGCTTGCTGGTTAGTGTGAGTCTGTTTTATTCTTTACAAAAAAGGCTTTGCTTCATTCTTCCCAAGTGAAGTATTTTGGTCTTAAATAAGTCATAGTCAGGTTTTTAGTAATATATATCTTTCTCGTGTTTTCATTTTCATTAAATGTGTCAGCATAAGGTTTTTGTTGTTGTTTGCTGTTGTTTTAATTTAAGTTTGAATGAAGATGTTAGTGGAGGCTTCCTGGAATAAAATTGGGAATGCCAGAGAAGTCAGGGCTTGGCCTTGTGCTGTCTTCCCAGCAGGGCACTTTCTGCAGATCAAGGGGTGGGTGTGGGAGGAGATGTAATTGGGCTGATTGGAGCCTATTGTGCTGCTCTGGAGAACACTCCTGTAGCCTTAGGGGGATGGTGCCTGGAGATGGCCTGGAATGATGGCCTCTTTCCTCCGCGGGAAGGAGCAGGAATGCGGATTCACAGCTGTCCCTGCCTTTGTTTCCAACACGTAACCCCAGTTAAATTGTAGCCCTCACTGTACAACCGAAAACTGACTTATTGTGCTTTTATTTCTTTACAGTTGCGAGAAACAATCAAAGCTGGCAAAGGTGTGACTTCAGCTATTGACCTGTGTCGTTACCATGGAAACAAGGCACTGGAGGCCCTGGAGAGCTTTCCTCCCTCAGAGGCCAGATCAGCTTTAGAAAACATTGTGTTTGCTGTGACCAGATTTTCATGACACCGCATTAAAAAGACACTATTGTTCCTTAGCTGAAAAACCCAGAGAATGGGGTGGAGAGGAGAGCTTTCGAGATGAAATAACTAATATGTTAATGATTTTTAAAACGTATGCATTTTTTTTCCTATTCTTTTACCCCATTGCTTAATGAATCTATCTTTTTGGAACCACTACAAACAAAACGAGAAGGAAAAAAGGTCACCCAGTTTTCACTTGTCACGCCAAAGCACACTTGAGGCTGCAGCAACAGAAATAATTAATGAGACCCACTCCTGTGACCTCAGCAAATGGACAGGAAATAAGTCCTTATTGATTGGACCACGCCAGGGATGGCGCCAGGCCGATGGCTGTGGTTTTCCTTCTGAAGAAGACAGAGCAAGCTGGAAGCTGCAGGTGTCAAGAGAAACACTGGGTGCCAGCCAGCATGGACACATCAAAACCTGATGACCCGTCCGTTGTAGTGGAGACTCGTTGTTCTATAAGTTAAGAAAAATGGGCGTTGCTTGCTGTCTCAGAATCATGTCTGTGTGGCTATATCGTGAGAGGCCTGTGCATCTCAGTTTTTATCATATTTGGGAGAGGTGGGGAAAATGTTAAGTTGCCAAATTATTGAAGTTGGAGATTAAAGTTTTACCAGGTGTTGATTCATTTGTTATCAGAAATTGTCTATATAATGGAAAAATTAAAAATGCTTTGGATTCCCTGTGGTGGCAGGCAGCAGAAACGCTTCAGGTCCCCAAGCAGTGTCAGTGGGCCCTGAGAGCAGCCAGTCCCAGGCAGGGAAATGGTTGCAGGTCCCCAAGCAGTGGCTGTTCCAGGGCAGGGAGACACGCGGCAGCGGGCAAGAGACAGAGACATGGATAGGCACGCCATGCAGAGTGAGGTTAGATATTTTTTCTGTGGATTATGGAAGGGAGAAGGGGAGAAGAGCAGAGAGAAAAAGAGATGAAAGAGAGAGAGAAGGGAGAGACAGAAGTGGGGAAGGTGAGGAGTGGGGAGAGGCAGAAGCTGCCTCTTCGAGAGGGAGACTGAAAAGAGAGAGACTCAGGCTGGAAGCTGAAGATCTGCCTGTCTCAGCAGATGGGGAGGGAGTGGGTATGGCTTGTCTCTTAAAGAGACAGAACAGATCATTACAGTCTGCCTTTCTGTCTTAAAGATCAAGTCCAGGACGCATTTCAAGCCAAACCTGGTGGTGCATGCCCTTAATCCCAGCTCTTGGAAGGCAGAGGCAGCATGGTCTACAGAGTGGATTCTAAGACAGCTAGGGCTATACAGAGAAACGCTGTCTCAAAACAAAGACCCATTTCAAAGGCCACTGTTTTTATTTCATACACAGCATACTCACCTATGCTACTTTGATTTAGGGACTGCCTCTGTTTTTTGCGACTTTCCGAAATGTAACTGCTGTGGTGGGCCTCCTGGTGGGAGATCTGTTTTAACCTCGGAAGGGCAGCTTTTGGTCTTGAGCCACAGACACTGAGTTACAGAAAGAGTCTGAGCAATCGCACAGGCTGCAATCGGACACTGTCTCAGCGTGGTTCACGGGAGATGGTTTCTGCGGTCTGCACAAATGCAATATGAGGATACCGTTGACAAGAAGGCTGAGTTTACACAAATGATCCCGACTGAGATTCAGCTGCCATCCTCCGTGTGTGCTGTAATTACAGCCCTATCTGGAAACAGCAAACACAGTAGCAGATTGTATTACCCGCCTCGCTCAAACACGAGGGGAAGTTATTTTAGTTGAATTCCTCCTCCCAAAAGCTTCACCCTGGCCCAGCATGTGGCATGCAGTGAGGAGAAAATGGAAGCCTGCAGACGGTAAGGTATTATGAGCCGGCTCTGTGATAATTGAACGGCTTACACTGCCGCCTTCTGTTGTCCTTAGGTTGTCCATAGAGCCTTCCACTCCGCTGTTTGGAATGGCACTTCTCGGTGAACTTGGCTTAATTAGTAACTATGGCTACAGTACTATAACGCTGACTAGATTCTAATCATTAACCGCCACAGGGAGGAGCCCAGATGCAACTGGATGGCCACACAAGACAGGGAGCCTGCCTGCATCAGGCCTCGGGTCTGGTTCACTCTCTGGCCTCTCAACAGTCACTCCCTCTCACCTCAATTTCCTCTTCTGTAAAATGAGATTAAATGAGCTGAGTGCCAAGTCCCCAAGGATTGCTTCACTCTGTGACTTTACTATGTCACGCTGGAGTGGCCACACCGGGAGTCCAGCACTTTGGGAGGCTGAGTCTGGCTAGGCTCCAGAGTGAGTTCAAAGGCCAGCTTGGACTAAATAGACCCTGTCTGAAAAAAAATAAATAAATCAAAGTTTACCATTTCTGACCATCTAGTAAATGTGCTGCTGCAGAAGACCCAGGGAGGAGGAAAGGGGAGCCTCGAGAGCCTCTGACAGAAGACAGGAGGCTAAATAGCAAGCTTCTGCCCCAGCAGCCTCACGTGTAGCCTAAGCCACATCTGAAATCATAAGCCCAGATACTTCTGTTAGTTGCCTTGGTCATGGTGTTTTATCACAAAAGAAGAGTAGACTAAGACAAACAATATCAGCTAATATTGATTAGATGGTGAGCTAACTCATTCACGTGTGGCTCAGTCAAGTGCCTGCCTAGCGTGCACAAAGCTGGGGTTCTGAAGAGGCTTTGCATCCCCATAAACCTCTCACCAACACAATAATCCAAATCAGACCAAACTGAGTTAGAAAAAGTCCAGGTAAAACCACACGTTTGTTCTCTGGGTTGCTGTTTAAATACCCTGTGGGAATGGTCTTGAGCATCTCTGAGGAGGGCCATCATTTGTCGGGCTTTCTTGGGGGTGGAGTCTGGACTGAGGCAACTCCCAGGGGAAAGGGCTTGGGATGGAACTTCCACCCAAACATTCCAGACTCCTTGGATCTATGGACAGCAGGGACTGGGGTGAAGCCTTAACCCAAGCAGGTTCACTCCCTCTCACTCCAAACACTGGATGTGGTAGCTTAGCTCTTGGAAGATAGAGGCCAGGCTTCAATCCAAGACTAACCTCAGCTACATGAAACCCTGTCTCGGAACTTAAAAACAGCGAAATGGAGCTATAGTAAAGGTTTTGGGGAGAGCTTCTGTTACTTCATCAAAGGTTTGCCCAGAGACAGGGTCTCATGTAACAGGTCAGGAGGACACCCTGGCTGTCCTAAAGCCACTCCCTACATAGACCAGGCTGGTCTTGAACTCACAGAGATCTGCCTGTCTCTACTTTCTAGTGCTGGGATTAAGGGTGTGCACCTTCACATCTGCCTAATTTTGCTTCTTTAACAAATCTAAATGAATAAGCAATTTAAAGACCTTTGAACAGTGGGGACAGATGTCACTCAGTGCTGGAGACATGAGTTAGCAGTAAAGTGCTGACCTAGCGTTGGCAAAGCCTTGTATTACCCAGTGCTAGAAGACGAAAGTGCGGGACATGGAGAGATGCCCCAGAGGTTAAGGGCACTGGCTAACTTGGTATCCAAGGACCCAAGTTCCCAGTACCCATGTGGCTACCCCACTATGGAGAACATTTTTCCTTCCCATAGCAACCCATTGTTGGCCTATAGATCCTCAAGGAGGGATAGGAGCTTATCAAGCCCCTCCCACACCATGGCAGGATACTGATTGGTCCAGTATCTCTGTGCAGAGTTTGTACCGCAGGTAATCCCCGCTGCTGTGACTTGGGGAGAGAAACTGCCTCATCTGGCCCGGAGGACAACATTCCTCAGTTCCCCACCCTTCCTAAGATCCTTACGTTCTTTCCACCCCATCTGCCCTGTTCCCTGACAGTTTGCTGCTGGGGCCGTCTGTGGATTGCGTTGGGGTGGGCTACTCAGTCTAGGGGTTGTAACCCACCCCGCAATCAAGTTACTCCAGGGTCTCGGAGGGGCGCTACCTGGAAGGGAATGAGCTAAGACAGAAGAAGGAGGCCAAGCAGATTTGTCAAAGCCTCCGTTTATTAGGGATGGGTTACAGTTTATATATGGTAAGGAATGGGGGGCAGGGCACTGGATTCTTGCCGCGTGTTCCAGGTCACGTAGGCCAGGAAGTAGGCCAGGAAGTCCACAAGTTGCCACACCTGGTTCCCTGGATAGCTGGAATGTGAGGCAGGTTCCGCTAATTGATAAGTTAATTGGGTGTGGGGTTCTCTGCAGATTCCCCAGGGTGATGGTTCCTGTAATGATTGAGGGGAAATGGCTCCTGACAGCCGTCAATGTCACGATGCTTGCCTAACATGCGCAAGGCCCTGGGTTCAGGTTCAACCGAGTGTAGAGTCATATGCCTCTGAGGATTCTGGAGGTAGAGGCAGGAGGATCAGAAATTCAGGGTCATCTTCAGGTACATAGAGAGCCCAAAGCCAGCTCTGGATACATAGAGACCCTGTCTTTCAAAACAAACAAACAAAAGAAAACAAACCTTTTATGTTGCTATAGCGAAATGCCCGAGGCTGGGTTCTTTATGAAGTTGACTTTCTTAGACTTCATGGTGCTGACATCTGGTAAAGGGCCCTAACTTCATGGAGCAGTATAGGTGTGGAAGAGATCACATGGTAAGAGAAGAGACAGAAAACTGAGAAATCTGACTTGATTCTTCTGTACCGCCTGACCAGAAACTAATCCAGTCCCAGGAACTCTGACCTACTCAGTGACCTAAGCCAATGAGAATGTACTAATGTCTCCACTGGCGGCACCCCAGGACCTACTCACCGCCCACTAGTTCCCACCTCTTAAAGGTCCACCCACCTCTCATCCACATACCAGAGATGCAGTTTAAGAACGTGGACTTTTGGGGAATAAACTATATCCGAACTGTAGGGACCATCCTGAATGGATTAAACTGGGCTATCAGCTAGTTTCCTGCCTGGGTTGATGATGCTTCTGATGTTCTTGCTGTTGCTTGCTTTCCCAGCATTGGCCTCTCGGGGCATCTTGCCCGAGTGCCCCACAGGGCTGCTTAGATGCGCCCCATACACGGCTTCTTAGATTGTGTGTGTGGAGCGTGGTTCCTTGCTGGTGAATTTCCACAGCTGCTTCTTCCTGTGCTTCCTCCCTCCCCCTCCCTCCTCCAGTAGGATTCCTCTCCTTGCATGGTTTACATACCATAGCACACACGTGGAGGTCAAAGGGCAACTTGTAACTGTCAGTTCTCTCCTTCCATCCCATGGGTTCCAGAGAACAAACTCGGGGCCATCAGCTTGGTGGCAAGTACCTTTCTCCACTTGGCCACCAACTAAATAAGTGATAGAGAATAAACATGGTCTGCCTGCCTTCCCCTCCCAAGAGCTGAGGTTACAGACATGTGACACCACGTTTGGATTTTTTTGCATCTTGTTTCAAAACATCTTTACTGAAGTACAGTTTATATAATATATAATAGAAATGCTTGTATTCATAATACATGATATAAATTTCATAAATTTTGTTTATAATTCAATGACTATATAATACTATTAATATATAAATAACATCTATGTAAAATATGTCATATATATAGCCAAACATATTGGTACATGCCTTTAATCCCAGCACTGGGGAGGCAGAAGCAGGAAGAACTCTATATGAATTTAAGGCTAACCCAGTATGCATACAGATTTAAAGGTCAGGCAGGGCTGCATAATATGACCCTCTTCTTAGACAACAAAAACAAAACTATCTACGTGTGTGTGTGTGTGTGTGTGTGTGTGTGTGTGTGCCCAAGCACATGTGAGGGTTTGGTTTGTTGTGTTTTTGAGACAGTCCACTAATATTGCCCTCATGATCAACAGCCAAGGGTGACTTAAAATGTGTGTGTAGGTTCTGCTCCATAGGCCAGAAGAGGGTAAACTGAGTCACAAGTGGTTGTGAGCAAATAGAAAAAAGAAAGAAGGGAAGAGGGAGGGAGGGAGTGAGGAAGGGAGGGAGGGAGGGAGGAAGGGAGAGAAGGGAGGAGGAAAGGAGAACATAGACTAGTCTCCAGCTATAGGCTGTTCTTCCAGAAGATCTGGGTTCAATTCCAAGCACCCACATAGCAGCTTGCAACTGTAGGTTTTCCTGTGCCGGCAGCCACTCCCAAATAATCACTCAGAAACTTAATTGTAAATGCTTGGCTGATGCTCAGCCTTATTACTAGCTATCTCTTACATTTAAATTAACCCTTTTTTTTTTTAGTCTACATTTTGTCATGTGGTCTGGTACCTTTTCTCAGCATGGCATGCCCATCTTGCCTCTCCTTGCCTCTGATGGAGACTCCAGACTCTGCCCTTCTTCCTTCCAGAATTCTCCTAGTCTGGCTCCCCTGCCTAACCTTATTCTGCTCAGATATCGACCAGTCAGCTTCTTTATTAAAACAATCATGGTGACATATATCCATCCAGTGTAAAGGAATATTTCACATACAACCATCTGTAACTCCAGTTCCAGGGGTGACCCCCTCTTCTGGTCTCCATGAGCACCAGGCACCCAAGTGGTGCACAGACAAAATACCCATACACATAAAATAAAATACAGAATAAGCAACAAATACAGACTTTATGTATTCACACCTTCATACATGTGGGTGTGAAGTAAAAAGGTAAGGGCTAGAACAGTCACACATACCCCCCCCTTTACTTTTTCTTAAAATATCTAGCATTTACATCTTTCTTCCTGGGTCCTAACCATCAGTTTCTGGCATTCTTCCCAGGTTAGCCTGCTGAGATTACATGGACCACCACATCCCACAGTAAATAGCACTTTCCATCTTTATCTTAGTCTGTGATTTTTTTTTAATTTATTACACTTTTATTTAGAGAGAGAGTGTGTGTGTTCGTTGTGTGGGTGTGTGAGTGTCACAGTGTAGGCGTGAGGCTCAAAGGACAATTTTGGGGAGTCAGTTCTTTCTTCTACTATGTGAGTTCCAGGATTTGAACTCAGGTTGTCTGGCCATCTTGCAAGCCTCAGTCCTATAACTTGTCACAGGATTATTTAATCCAGGAATGTCTTAGTTGTTTTTCTATTGCCTAAATAAGACACTATTACTGTGGGACAATGCTCTGTACCCTGTCAATTATATTTTAAATAAATGCCGATTGGGCAGTAGCGAGGCAGGAAGTACAGGCACAATGACCATACAAGAAGTAGAGGTGGGGCAATGAGAATTCTGGGAAGAGGGAAGTTTGATTCTGCAGTCCTGATCCAGCCACAGAGCAAGCAAGATGCGACTACCTCACCAAAAAAGGTACCAAGCCATGTGGCTAACAGAGACAAGAATAATGGGCTAATATAAAGTATAAGAGTTAATAAGAAGTCTGAGCTACTAGGCCAATCAGTTATAATTAATGGAGACCTCTGTGTGATTTCTTTGGGACTTAACAATTGCAGGAACTGGGCAGGACAGAAACCTCAGTCAACAAACGGCACCCACGTGGACAACTACATCCACATAAAGCCTGAGAGAGCTTGAGAAATAATTCTAGACAAAAAAAAAATAAAGTAAAGCATGGCTTATTGATAGCATCACTTTCTCGGGTGGGCTCTGCTTGCCAGAGGCAAGCACTCTCATTTAAAAGAGGATTTCTGACTCAGCTTTAGCTGTAAAACCTTGCAGCTTTTTTAAGAGGTCCTGCCACGAAACACTTAAATGGTGTTGATGAAAAGCTGACTACATGCCTTTTGGTGGTGGCAGGGACCTTGAAATGCCATAGAGTTGTGGCAATAAACATGGCTTCGGCTGGTACCTCCACCTTGAGGCTAGACTCTGAGAAAGCTAAGGAATGGCTGGATCCAGCTGTCAAAGCCATGGCTTTAATCCTAGCCATATCACTTAGCAAATTAAAAACTCATTTGGTCAAAAAAAGAGAGATACAGCAAAAATAGTTTCAAAAGATAAAGCCTCTAAACAGTTTACAGTGTGCTTAAAAATATATGTAGCCTTGAGAGAGAAAAAAAAGGTTAAAGTTCTTAAAAGAAAAAAGAAAAAAAAAGAGAATAGTTGGGTATGGTGGCGCACACCTTTAATCCCAGCACTTGGGAGACAGAGGCAAGCAGATCTCTGTGAGTTCAAGGACAGCCTGATCTACAGAGTAAATTCCAGGACAGCCTAAGATACACAGAAAAACCCTGTCTCAAAAAGCCAAAAATTAAAAATAAAAATAAAAGAAATAGAGTTTAAAATAAAGCCATGTAAGCTGGGCGGTGGTGGCGCACACCTTTAATCCCAGCACTTGGGAGGCAGAGGCAGGCCGATCTCTGTGAGTTTGAGACCAGCCTGGTCTACAGAGCTAGTTCCAGGACAGGCTCCAAAACCACAGAGAAACCCTGTCTCGAAAAACCAAAAATAAAATAAAATAAAATAAAAAATAAAGCCTTGTAAAGATGAAAAATACACAGAGAGTCTAGATACTGTATGTTATTATGTTCTCTTTAAATTGTTTGAATGCCGAGGAAGGAGCAACAGCTGACAAAAACTATTTGCTTATAAATGCTGCTGAATTAATCCAATAGGTATTTTCAAAATACCTTGACTTCAAAATTGAAGTCAAAAGATATGTTACTTTGGAGAAGAGGTTTTGCTTTTGTTTCCACAGAAAATGAGAGGCTATGGATTTATTCTGAGTTAAGAAAAATCAGATTTGATCAAGGAAGACCACCTGAAAAAATCTCCAGTAGTAACAGATGGCCCAGATGTCAGAGTTCTATATCCAGAACAGATTCAAGACTGCTGACTGAAATGGTTAAGTCTTACAGGATACTCCTGTCAGGACTTGATCATAATTCTAAATTTTCTTTATGTCCCCATAAAATTATCAGTGCCCCAACCAGCAGGAAGTAGTCTGGAAAACCACACCCACTTTCCTCAAAAAATGGACTATGGCTATTTTTCTTTGTTTAAAATGTTGGTTACAAGTTGTTATGGACAATGGTCAGAAGAAAAGCTAAACAAAGGATATAGATTCAGAGTTCTTATTTTTAAAAAAAAAATGGGGGAAGTGCTGTGGGACAATAGTTTGTACCCTGATAATTGTATTTAATAAAATGCTGATTGGCCAGTAGCCAGGCAGGAAGTAGAGGCAGGCCAATGAATAGGAGAATTCTGGGAAGAAGGAAGTCCTAGCCCACAGTTGTGACCCAGTCACAGAAGAAGCAAGATAAGGTGCCTCACCGAATAAGGTGCCAAGCCACATGGCTCACATAGACAAGAATAATGGGCTAATATAAGTTATAAGAGTTAATAAGAAGCTTGATCTAATGGGCCAATCAGTTTATAACTAGTGTAGACCTCTGTGTGACTTCTCTGGGACTTAATGACTGTGGGAACTGGGCAGGACCAAACACTCAGACAACACACCATGACCAAAGCATCTTATAAAGAAAACACTTATTGGGGCTCCTAGGGGCTCCTAGTCCATGGCCATCTTAGCAGCAGACAGGATGACGCTGGAGCCATACCTGAGAGTACACCTGGTCCACAGGCAAGAGGTGGAGAGCAAGAGCTAGGTGGGAACAGCATGAGCTTTCGAGACCTCAGCGTCCGACTGCAGCGACAGACCTCCTTCAATAATCCACCCCTCCTAATCATTTCAGAACCGTTTCACCAACTGAGGCCTACGCATTCAAATATATGAACCTATAGGGGGTCATTCTCACTCCAAGGAACAACAGCTACATTTTCTTACAAGTGCCCATTGATAGTGTCAAAGTAAGTGTATTGGTTGGAGATACCCTGTTTAGCCATAAATGTCTCTTTTGAGAATACCTCACCATAAGTCCCCATATACGACTTCTTAGGCAATGCTGTGATAGAAAATAATCAACATGCCCCTTTGGCTAGTTGTGACAGTTTTCCAAATGAAGCAAGGTGTGTGAGCCCTCCTTTCATTCCTAGCATGTGCCCATCCAAAAGCGCTTTCTGTTTGCTGGATGTCAGTTGTACTATTTATAACCTAGTTAACAATGCCAGCTAGAGGCAGGGGAAAGTGTGTGCTTCAAATGCAAATTCAGCAATAGTTTCTACAATTACATGTAATTGCTCACTCTATTATGTTGAACATCAGCATAACAAAACTGAATACAGAAAGGAGAAAATAATACTAAAATTATGTTTTTATACTCCCTGAGGATTCTTTTATTGAATTAATTAAAACAGTGCAAAATGAAAGCAGACTTAATCTATAATGGACATTTTCACACAATGCAACATTTTAATAATTTTATTTATTTTGTTTTTATGAGTATGAGTGTATTGTGTGTGTGTGTGTGCAATATATGTGCAGTGCCTGCAGTGGCCAGAAGAGGGCGATGGATCTCCTGGTACTGCAGGAACAGTTATAAACCGCCATGTGGCTTCTGGGAAGCAAATTCAGGTCCCCTGGGAGAAAAGTAAGTACTCATAGCTGCTGAACCATCTCTCCAGCCTCAGGAAATGCGCCTTTAGTAACCTGTTAGTCATTCAGAAGAAGACAATGTAACAATGACTCTTTCTTCAAACTGGTATTTCCGCAAACTTTCCTTACCACTGCTTTATTTTACCAGGTTGTAATTCCCTTTTGGAAACCCTCGGGGAGAAGCAACCAGGTTGAGTTCATGCCTCCTTTGCGCTGGCATTCACTAAGAGTTGCTATGTGAGACACATGGCCTGGATACAAAGTTGGATAACAGAATGGTGTTACTTCTTCCTTCCCTCCCACATTGTGGGGCTCATAGGAATGAGTTATCATGGAAACCAACCAGACTCTAACACAGAATCGCTATATCTGGGTTCAAATCCTGCCTTCCCCATTTAGTATGAGATGGCATTGTTAAGTTTCAAATCTGGAACAAATTGCTGAGGGGCCTATTTAACATTTTGAAGCAGACCTGGCCACCAGATTCGCCCAGGATCCCTCTGTTTGGGTTAGGATCACAGCACAGCCTGCCCTCCACCCTGAACTCTCTAGGCCAGAGGCTGGGCTGCCCTTCCTTTCCCAGAGGCTCTTCCCTATATAATCCAACCATTTGGTTACCCAACCCTTTTGGATCTTTGGAATCTTGGCTGCTGCATCCAGTTCCCCTCTCTGCCTCTCCCTTCCTTCCTCTCTCTCCACATGACCCAACTCAGCCTGGCTATATCCACTCTAGAAGCTCCCAGATGCCGCTTCCTCTGGCCAAGTCTCCCACATGTCTATAATAACCTTAATAACCTTTCTCCTCTGCCATACTAGGAGCAGTCATGTCCTTTCCTTCCTCCTTCCTTTTATTTCCTTTCTTTTGATGTCTTTTTTTTTCTTTCAGATGCCACTTGGGGAGTATATTTTCATTTTAATCTTTTGGTGTCTAATCTCAAATTTTGCATATGCTGGCCTAGCACTCAACCTCTGAGTTCCATCTCGTCTGTGACCTGTCTGTATGGCAGGAGCAAAGACATTCTAAACAGACACATGTGCTCACCTCATTGGCTATCCGACTATTCATAGAAGAAGACCCAAGAAATTAGAATTTCCTCCAGGAGAGGTGTCTTAGTCAGTGTCCTATTGCTGTGAAGGGACACCATGACCACGGCAACTCTTCTAAAGGAAAGCATTTAACTGGGGTTGGCTTACAGTTCAGAGGTTTAGTCCGTTGACTTCATGGCAGGAAGTGTGATGCCATGCAGGCTGACATGGTGCTAGAGAAGGAGCTGAGAGTTCTATATTCGGATCCACAGGCAGCAGGAGGAAAGAGACACTGGGCCTGGCATGAGCATCTGAACCCCTCAAATCCACCTACAATGAAGCACTTCCTTCAACGGGGCCGCCCCTACCCCAACTAAGCCACTTTTCCTAGGGCCACGACTCCCCAAGCACTCAAATAGATGAGCCTGTGGGGACCCTTCTTATTCAACTTACCCCAAGAGGTGACAACCTTACATGAGAGATTTGGAGCCAAGACTACAGAGGTTGGGGGCCATACCTAACCTGACTATTTATGTGATCTCTTACTTTTTGTTTAAACACTACTGTCAGTCTGCCTCCCAGACTCCCAGATAGGGAGGCCCTCAATCTCTCTGTTCCTCTTCCCAATGTAGCCATGTTGAATAAATCTCACTTTTCTGCTTTTCATTGTTAATTTGGGTGCTTTAATTGGCTTACTGAGGATGGGTGGCCAAACCTGGCTTATTGGGGCACAGGCTGTGACCCCCAAATCCAGTAGCATTTCCTCTTGTTTCTTTTTTTTAAAAAATATTTATTTATTTAGTATACAATATATCCCTTCAGGCCAGAAGAGGGCACCCGACCTCACTACAGATGGTTGTGAGCCACCATGTGGTTGCTGGGAATTGAACTCAGGACCCTTGGAATAGCAGACAATGCTCTTAACCCCTGAGCCATCTCTCCAGCCCCTCCTCTTGTTTCTTGAAGAGACTGAGAAAGAGGTCTACAGTGAAACTATCTCAAAAAGCTGAAAGAGAAGAGAAGGGGAGAATTGGAGTCACCCATGCTGACTAGTAATTACCTGCTACATTGCTGTTTCTCAATGATACAAGGGCTCCAGATCAATAAGCACTGTTGGGAGAAATGGGTTTCCCTTTGTTTTCTGAACCGAGTCACTCACGAAATAGTCCAGTATGGCCGGCCTCAAGCTCAGTCCTTCTGTCTCAGCCTCCGAGTAGTGGTGGTCACAGGGACAGAACACCACACTGGGCTCTCAAGAAGCATATCTTCTCATACCAGTCAGGGAGCAATGACCCAGAAGCCTTCACGAGAAGAGCATAGTGGAAAGGGGGGGGCCCAGAAGGGAAGAGGGTTTAGACTGCTTGCATGGCTCGGAGACCTGAGTGTGAAACCCCAGACTTGGTCATACCTGCCTGCAACCCCAGCACTGGGGGTAGGGTTGGGTAGACAGAGGTGCCCAATGGGTACTCAGTGGAGCTTACTCATCCTTAACCTACAACCAGGTTCGGAAGAAAACCCATCTTAAAGAAATAAGGTAGAGAATGATAGACCAGGACATCTGAGATCCTCCTTGCCCTCCCCCCACATACACACACAGACACATACACAGAGACACACACACACAGAGTCATACCCACCTATACACACACACAGATACATGCACAGTCATACAGTCATACACATATATACACACACAGAGTCATACAGTCATACCCCCATAGTTATACAGTCATACATACACACACAAACACACACACAGTCATACAGTCACACATACACACAGAGTCATACCCACATATGCACACACACACATACATGCACAATCATACAGTCATACACACACATATACATACAGTCATACCCACATACACAAACACAGTAATACAGTCATACCCCCATAGTTATATAGTCACACACATACATAGTCATACACACACAAACACACACACGCACTGTCTAAAGTCATCTCTTAGGGTTAGGACTGGGGTGTAGCTCATTTGGTAGGGTGCTTGTCTAGAATGCAGGAAGACCTAACTTGCATCTGTAGTGCCATAGGAAACCCAGCAAGGTGGTATATGCCTGTAATCCCAGCCTTCAAGAAGTAGAACCAGGAATACCAGAAGTTTAAAGTCACCCTTCATGTTTTTGTTACTGTTCTATTGCTGTGAGGAGATGCATTAAGCAAGGCAACTTATAAAAGAAACCATTTAGTTAGGGGCTTGCTTACAGTTTCAGAGTCCATGACCAGCACGGCAGCAGGCAGGCCTGATGCTGGAGCTGAGAGCTTACATCTGACCCCCAGACAAGAGGCAGAGAGATGGGGAGAGGGGCTGGTGTAGGCATTTGAAACCTCAAAGCCCACCCCTAGTGACACACCTCCTCTAACAAGTCCACACCTCCTAATCCTTCCCAAACAGTTCTACCAACTGAGAACCAAGCATTCGAATATATGAACTACGGGGACCATTCTCATCCAAACCACCCCAATCTACTGCATGGTAAGTCAGAGGCCTGTCTGGGTTACATGAAATACTCCCCAAATTAAAAAAGAAAACAAAAGCCTTTCCTTTTTCCCCCTTGGTGGGCAAGATGGCTTACATCTTTAATGTCAGCAGAGGTAGGTGGCTTTCTATGAATTTGAAGCCAACTTGCTCTACAGAGCAAGTTCCAGGGCAGCTAGGCCTACACAGCTGAGACTTCCTCAAAAAGAAAAAATAAAATTAAAATGTTAAAGATGGGGGAAATCATAAGGAACAAAGAAAGGCATCGTATGCTGGTTTGTTTGTTTGTTTGTTTGTTTTGAGACAGTATCTCAATGTGTAGACCTGGCTGTCTTTGGACTTGCTCTGTAGATAGGTTACCCTTGAACCCCTAGAGATCCACCTGTCTCTGGGATTAAAGACATGTGCCACCATGTAGGGTGTTGTATGAGGCCGCTTGTTTGTTCCTGACTGCTCAGCCCTGAAATAGCCACACAGAAACTATGTTAAATCACTGCTTGGCCCATTAGCTCTAGCTTCTTATTGGCTAACTCTTACATCTTAATTTAACTCATTTCTATTAATCTCTATATCACCACGTGGCTGTGACTTACTGAGTAAAGTTCCATCCGGCAGGCGTCTGTCTCTGGTGGGGCTACATGGCTTCTCCCTGACTCCACCTTCTTTCTCCCAGCATTCAGTCTAGTTTTCCCAACCTACCTGTGTTCTGCCCTGCTATGGGTCCAAAGCAGTTTCTTTATTAATCAGTGGTAATCACAGCATACAGAGGGGAATCCCACATCAGTAGGGTATGCTCATATACTGTTATTGTTTCAGAAACAAAGACACAGAGAGAGAGAGAGAGAGAACAAACTGTGTGTTCCTGTAACCATACAGCCTCAACTAACACACACACACACACCCACACACACCCATAACAAACTGTAGGAAGAAACAGATACTAACATATACTTTTCAGAAACTAATCAATCAAATGTAGTGGCTCATAGGTAACCACAATATGGGGAGGCTGGCATAGGAGGATCATGAGTTCAAGACTAGCTAGAGCCACACTGGAAGAAACTTTAAAATAAAACAAAGCCAGTTTGGTGGCATAAGCCTTTAATCCAATCACTTGAGAAGCAGAGGGAGATGGATTTCTATGCATTCAAGGCCAGCCTGTATTGAGACCCTGTCTAAGGAAGGGAGGAAGGGAGGGAGGTAGAGGAGGGGGAAGAAGGAAGGAAGGAAAGAAGGAAGGAAGGAAGGAAGGAAGGAAGGAAGGAAGGAAGGAAGGAAGGAAAGTAGATAATAATAAATCCAGGGCCCTGTGCAAAGGCGTGCTATAATCAGAACTGAGAATACCCAAGAACAGAATGCCGGGGCCAGCCAGGCTAGTCAAACTGTGGAGCTCTAGTTCAGTGAGAGACTCTGTCTCAAAAACAGTAAGGGGCAAGGGCTAGCAGGATGTCTCAGGGAGTGAAAGCCAGGCGACCTAAGTTCTATCCCCAGACCCATGTAAAGTGAGAGAGAACCAAATTCATGTGGTTAGCCTCTACATATGCACACTGGCACTCCGGCGACCCTCCCGTCATACACATATAAACCCCCATAATAAAGAAATTGACATTTGTTTATAAAATGTCCACATTAAAACTTGCAAAAACAATGAATAATTTCTGGGCCCAATTGTGTGTCTGTATCACGCCACACTCTAGGAACTGTAAGCCAACAACAATAGCTAACGGCAGGTTGAACTGTGACATCAGTGTTTAACTTACAAAAATGGCTTTTACTTTCTTCAGTCTGTACCTTATACATAAGAGAGAGTCAATGAACCAGTGTGTAGAAGATAAGTATCACTCTGTCTAATTTTATCTCTTTCGGCATTTTGTCTAAGAGCATATCCCTCAGTTACAGTTAGAATTTAATATAGTAAACCTGCAGTCGGCTGGATGAAATGCAGAGAATCCGGGCTTGTGAGATGTGAGGCGGGAACTCACAATAGAGTGACCAGTACGGGTCTGCACAGCTAGCTGGCTGGGAATTCTGGGAGCCCAGCTGACACAGCTACATTCATGCCCAACTTGGCTACAATTTGATGCCACCTGGTGGCAGTAGTTGGTCCCACTGTAATATCGTAGAGGGTGACTCTGAACTCTGAGACCCCAGGATATCATCACTGTTTCCAGAATGTCCCAGGTGGCTGGGCAGATTCCGTGGCTCAGCTCAGAAGCAGTGAGGACCAGGGCACTCTTGACCTCTTTTCTTTCAGAAGTTCACATTTCCTCTGATTTCATGGCTGCAGCTCAAACCTAAAAGCTTGCTCCCCATAGCGTAGCCCTTTAATTCCCACCTCTTTAATCTGTTCACACAGAAGCTAGGCAGGAATGGGAGCTAGTTGTTAATTCTGCATTATAGCTAAAATTACATCTACAGATGTCTTTTTCTTTTTCCATTTCTTTCTTTCACTTGTGTGTGTATGCTTTCATGTTTGCATGTGTGCATGTTGGTGTGTGTGTATTTGCATGTGTGTGCATGTTTGCGTTTGTGTGCATGTTTGCATGTGTGTGTGCATGTTTACATATGTGGGGTTACATGCTTGCATGTGTATGTACATGTTTGCATATGTGGGAGTGCATGTTTGCGTGCATGTATGGGGATGCACGATGTCCAGAATCATCCTCAATGACTCTCCTTATTCACTGAGCCAGGTTCTCTCAGGCAATCTCTGAACTCAGTGATTCGGCTAGTCTCATTAGCCAACTTGCTCTGGGCATCCCCTCTGGGCACCTTTGGTGGCTGGCATGACAAGCAAGCCACCATACCTTCCTGCATTTTATGTGGTGGGTTTGGGGATCAAAAGAACTCCAGTCTCAGGCTTATAAAGCAAGCACTTAGCCAGGTGGTGGTGGCTCACGCCTTTAATCCCAGTTGGGAGGCAGAGGCACACAGATCTCCGTGAGTTCGAGGACTAGTTCAATGAGCTAGTTCCAGGACAACCAGAGCTAAACAGTGAAACCCTGTCTTGAAAAAACAAACAATAAAGCATTTAACCACTGGGCCATCTCCCCAGTCCCTAAAATTATATTTTTGCTTTGTTTTTTAAAGATATAGTTATTTTATTTTATGTGTATGAGTGATTTATCTGCATATATGTATGTGTACCATGTTCATGCCTGGTGCCAACAGAGACCATAGAAAGATGTCAGAGAGGGCCCCTGGAACTGGGGCCACTGATGGTTGTGAGCAGTGAAGGTTATGAACCACTGATGGTTGTGAGCCATCACGTCAATGCTGGGAATTGGACTCAGATCCCCTGTAAGGATAACGTGATCTTGACTACTGAGCCATCGCTCCAGCCCCCATTTGCATGTTTGTTCTGAGTGTGTAATCACGTGGCTTTACTGTGGTTATTGCTATGAGTATGTAACACATGGCTTTATTGCGGTTATTGTTTGTTACGGGTATGTGATCACGTAGCTTTACTGTGGTTATTAAGGATCCCTGTGAAGCTCACAACATAACTTTTTTTTTTTTAGAACTTTTGGTTATTGTAAGTATTTAGTTGGGTATAAAAGGCCTTTATTATAGGACTGGCATGGTGGAACACTCCTGTAATTACTGTGGAGGCAGGAGAATTGGGATTTCAAGGCTATCAATGCTACAAAATGAGTTCAACCAAAACTGGTCTGGGTTACATGAGACCCTGTCTCAAAAACCAGAGACACAGAGAAAGAGATGGAAGAAAAGAAAAGCAGGAAGCATGTGATGGCAAAAAGACTCTATCCAGAAGATATTAGTGTTCTTGCATAAATGTTAGCTATTTTTCAAGAGGGTCATGAGTTTAGGCCAACCTAGGATATATGCCAAGACACTGTCTCAAACACAAAATGCCCGTGCTTCTTAGAAGCCGCATGGAGACATAGGCTGTAAAGGCACAGAAGTTGGTTCCTGGATATTCGACTTGGCCCTTCACTCTTCCTGGCATCTCCCAGTGTAGACGTGGTCTGAGATCTCCAACGTCTCTCTCGCTCTCCTTTGCTTGCGTCGGTCAGAGGCTGCATTTGTCTTTCGTGAAGCAGTCAAGCGCCACACTGGTTGCCACGTGTTGGAAGCTTTGCGGCGTAGGTTGGAAGAAGGCCTGCTCACCATGGTCTCTCGGATTTAGCTATTGTCCGTCTCCCTGCCCGTCCCTCCAGCTACTCACAAGCGCGAGTTACAGTCCTTCAATACTGCCTCATTTTCCTGCGTAGGTGGGAGCCCACAGGTTCCCATCCTTCTCAGGTACAATACTATTCTGTTCCATGCATCCCCGCCCTGCCTCCATGAAGCCTCCCCGATCTGTGCTGGCTCCTTGTTCGCTCCAACTCCGGCGTTTCCTCTGATGCCACTTGACTTAGCGCTCTGTTTCCAGGGACAGTCCCTGACTGAAGGGCTGAGATGATCTCTGGCCTATTGGTGTCTTAATTCCCTGAAGACTCAAAAGTCTGCAAGGAGTTAATTTTGAAAGCTTTTGTCACACGATAACTGGCCGGGTCATCATGCAAAAAGCTCTCCTGCCAAGACAGGCATGCTCAGCCCTATATTTAGGTCCTAAGTGGTCTCGCTCACCTCTCTCTATAACTGATGGGAGTCACACTGTCACTACCATAGTCATGAGAATGTAAGTGCTGGAATTCTCTTACTCGAGCCTAGACTAGGGACCCTGGAGTAACTAAGTCGTTTATTTGCCTGCCTGTTGCCAAGAGCACTTCGTACATTTTTGTGTATAAAGTATACTGTTAATTTACTGAAAATAAGAATGATCATGCGGACTGGAGAGATGGCTAAAGGGTTAAGAGCACTGGCTGCTCTTCCAGAGGTCTTGAGTTCAACTCCCAGCAACCACACGGTGGCTCAAAACCATCCATGAAAAGATCTGGCGCCCTCTTCTGGCCTGCAGGCATACAAGCAGGCAGAACATTGTATACATAATAAATAAAGTTTGTCAGTGGTGTACATCCTTAATCCCAGCACCAATGAGGCAGAGGCAGGCCAATCTCTGTGAGTTCGAGGTCAGCCTGGTCTACAGAGTGAGTTTCAGGACAGGCTCCAAAGCTACAGAAAAACCCTGTCTCAAAGATCTCTGTGATTTGGAAGCCGGGCATCTCAAAAACTATCAATAAATCCACAAATCAGTCACTGAAGGAGAAGAACCTAGCACTTTACATTTTTTTTTTTCAGATATAGGCCTAAAGAGATGGCTTAGCACTTAAGAGTACTTGCTGCTTTTGGAAGACCCTGTTTCAGTTCCCAGAACCCATGTTTTAGCTCACACCCATCCACACGTAGCTACAGTTCTAGAGGATTTCACAGCCTCTTCTGACCTCCTTGGGGAGCAGGCACCCACATGGCATACATACATAACATGCAGGCAAAGCATTCAATTTAAATTTAAAATTAAAGAATAAATTAATCTCGGGGCTGGAGAGATGGCTCAATGGTTAAGAGCACTGACTGCTCTTCCAGAGGTCCTGAGTTCAATTCCCAACAACCACATGGTGGCTCACAACCACCTGTAATGAGATCTGGCGCCCTTTTCTGGTGTGCAGGCATACATGGAGGCAGAATGTTGTATACATAATAAATAAATCTTTTAAAAAAGAATAAATTAATCTCAAAATTAAAAAAATTTCTTTTCTTTTTTCTTCAAGACAGGGTTTCTCTGTGTAATCCTGGCTGTCCTAGAACTCACTCTAGAGATCAGATATGCCTCAAACTCAGATATGCCTCTGCTAGAATTAAAGGCATGCACCACCACTGCCCAGCTAAATGTTTAAAATTTTTCAAGTGTAGATTATTCAGAGGGCAGTAGCAAGTAAATGTGGATTATTGGAATCCTGTGTATAATGGTAAAAGTAAAATGCTGCAGGTCCCTGAGTGGCTGCAGCGGGCCATGAGACCACGTCACAGGACCCAAAGTGGTGGCAGGCAGTTTCCCAGGCAGGATGGTGCAGTTCCCCACATGGCTGCAGTGAGCCACAAGGGACAGTGAGGCCCAGGCAGGGAGCCACATGGTGGGTGGGAGACCTTGATGGGGCAGCCAGTCCCACAAGGACAGACAGATGGGCACGCCACAAGACCACATCGTAGATTATGGAGGGGAAACGGGAGAAGGGGGAAGAGGAGAGAGAGAGAGAGAGAGAGAGGCTAGAACCTAAAGATCAGCTTGCCTTGGCAGACAAGGGAGGGAGTGGGCATGGCTTGCTGGTCTCTTAAAGGGATAGGACAGACCACTACACTGTGACCCCATTTCCCTCAGACTCACACTGGTTCTAAAGGACACTTCTTCCTGCTCAGTGCTGATTGTGTAGGTCACAAGGGTAATGAGGACATTTGTGTGAAGGAGTTTCATCTTGCCCCACTCCAGATCACTCAAAGGAGGACCACATTGAGCCCAGCATCTCTTTACCACCACTGAAGTAAGGGATGAAATAAAGGTAACTCTTTGTACTTAGCAGAGTGAAAGAGTTTTATTGCTTTAACCCTTTAAGCCTCCACGGATCTCAGTCCATAGCTAGCCCAAGCTAGCCTGGAACTTACTGTGTACCCCAAGGTGGCCTCAAACTGTGACAAACCTCCTGCCTCAGCCTCCTAGTATGAGGAATGTCAAATGTGTACAACCAGGCCTGGCTCAGTTTTTTTTTTTTTTTCTCTGTGTAGCCTTGGCTGTTCTGGAACTTGCTCTGTAGACCAGGCTGGCCTCGAACTCACAGAGATCCGCCTGCCTCTGCCTCCCAAGTGCTAGGATTAAAGGCCCTGCCATCTGTCTTGTCTTGAATTTTAATATGAAATGGCTAGAATTCACAGAGCCAACCACATGGCTTTGGCTCAAATCTTTAAACCACCGATGATACAATAACTAAGAAAAGATCTACAATTAAATTCAGAAACTGCCCAGGAGAGAATCAAGAAAACAAGGTCTTGCGTTAGTAAAAGAGAACAGTGTGTGTATGGGTGTTTTTGTTGCTGTTCTTGTGATAGGGTCTTACTATCCGGTGCAGTCCTGCGTCAGCCTCCTGAGTGCTGGGTACCTTGTCTGACAGTTGTCACATACATGCAGTATGAGACAAAATGAGTTATTCTGTCAATTGGCCGGTGTGATGATTTGAATAGGAATTGCCTCAGAGGCTCCTATATTTGAATGCTGAGTCATTAGGAAGTGGCGTTATTTGAAAGAAGTAGAGAGACTAAGAGATATAGCCTTGTTAGAGGAAGTGTGTCACTGGGGCAGGCTTTGAAGTTTCAAAAGATCATGCCAAAACTTGAGTCAGTCTCTCTCTCTCTCTCTCTCTCTCTCTCTCTCTCTCTCTCTCTCTCTGTGTGTGTGTGTGTGTGTGTCTTTCTCTCTGTCTGTCTTTCTCTCTACAGATCAGGATGGAGTTCTCAGCTCTATGACTACCTGCATGCCACCATATTTTCCACCGCAATGATGATGGATTAAACCTCTGAAACTATAAGCTCGTCCTCAATTAAATACTTTCTTTCATAAGAGTTGCCTTAGTCATAGTGTCTCCTCACAGCAATAGAAGAATGTTGAAGACAGCTGGATTGGGATTTCCTCCCTAAAGGACTTTCCTAGTGCTTCCTTATGGTTGGCAGTATGGGAAAATTCTAGAGCTTTTTAAGTAACTACAAATCTAATCTGTCCAGTAAACAGATAGAAGTTTCTATTGTTTGAGATACCAATCTATATGTCTCTATTCTTGGTATTTCCCCCCTCTCCTGATGCCAGGCAATATCTCCGTTAGGGCTCCAAAAGCTCAAAACCCAGCAGTTAGGAATTTGAGTGTTAGACAAAGTTGGGCAGAAGCTGAAGGCTTCTGGAAAACTCTGTGGTTGCTAGCTGGCAGGGCCACTATGTGGGCCTCCAGGTGACCTGACTGGAAGGAAGGACTGGCTATGAGTACCAGGCACCAGGTCACAGACGAGGCCATGGGGGACAGGGGAGGGGTTCAGATCCATATAGACAGGCTTCAGCGGGCCCAGTGAATTCTAGCCATTTCATATTAAAAACTCTAGGCAAGTGGGGTGGTGGCACACACCTTTAATCCCAGCATCGAGAGGCAGGTGGATCTCTGAGTTTGAGGCCAGCCAAGTCGTCTACATAATGAGTTCCAAGTTAGTAGGAGTTACATAGTAAAAAAAAATAAATAAAATAAAATATTCTAAGCAGTTTGGGCTTGGGCTGTATGGCTCAGTGGTAGCATGTGCGGGGCATACATATATAGGGGAATCCCCTGTAATTCCTTGTACAGGGAGAGAGGGAAGGAAAAGAAAAGGCAATTTCACTTAAAAGTCTGGATGTCTGCATCTCTTATTGGCAGATTTGTCTCTATTAGGCCCATCTGTCACATGCCATGCTAGCCTTGAACCTGTGATTCCCTGCCAAGTTCTGGGAGGTGTGTGTTGCCATGGGGTTAAAGGTGTGCACCACCATCACCTGGTTCTACACTTACTTTTTAAAAAAAGTTTATGATTTCTAGATTGTGTGTATCCGTGTGTGTGTGTGTGTGTGTGTGTGTGTGTGTGCATATGCGCATCTGTATGGGGTACATGCAAGTGAGCGCAGGTGTCTTCAGAGGTCAGAGGATCCCCTGAAGCTGGACCTGCAGACCCTGTGAGCTGCCTTGGTGCTGAGAACCAAACCCAGGTCCCTTGGAAAAGCAGTGGGTGCTCTTAACCTCAGGGCAATCTCCAGCCCCCATTAACTGTGTGTTCTCACTGGCCAGGTTCCTTACTCCCAAGCCCCCAAAGCACATGCAGCGGAGGCTACTGGTCCCTGCCCTGGAGAAGGATGGAGGATGCACTTTTCCTTCCGTTAGGGGCAGGATGATGCTAATTTAGGTTTTTTTCTTTTTCTTTTCTTTTCTTTTCTCTTTCTTTCTTTCTTTCTTTTTTTTTGGTTTTGTTTTGTTTTTGAGACAGGGTCTCTCGACTTAGTCCTGGCTGTCCTGTACTGGCTATGTAATCCAGGCTATGAACTGTGTGCCACCACATCTAACTCGTTAAGTTTTATTTTGGGGGACTGGGTCTCATGGTTCAGGTGGCTTTAACTCATTGTGTAGCCAGGCTGGTCACAAAGTCACACCCATCCTTCTGTCTCAGCCTCCTGGGATCATGGTTGTGAGTGAAGCCCAGCTCTTGGCTTCATTTCTGCCATGTGTTTGTATTGCATATATACATTTTGCGAGGGAAGGATTTCGAGACAGCCCTGGTTGTCCTGGAATTCACTCTGTAGACCAGACTAGTCTCGAACTGACAGAGATCTGCCTACCTCTACCTCCGAAGTGCCGATCACCTCCGGGGCCCTGTTGAGCGAACAAACTGAGATGCCAAGCCCGAGAACCTGAGTTTGAGCCCCACGACACATGGCAGGAGAGGACAGACGTCCACAGCTGTTGCATGTGTGTGAACACACACAGAACATAAATACAGAAAAATATAAAAATGTGTGCACACGCTTGTGTGCATGTGCCACAGCGGTCGTGTCAGAGAACACCTTGTAGGTGTCAGCTCTTTCCTTCTTTATAGGCCTGGGAGCAGTTCGGGTATCCACAAGTGATTTCAGTAGTTTTCATTTAGCATTTTGATCCACAACATAAAATCTATCATCTGTCTGTCTATCTGTCTATTCATCTATCTATCTATCTATCTATCTATCTATCTATCTATCTATCTATCGTTGAAGGAGCTGCGGGCCGCGTTCCTTCCGCCCCAGCTCCTGGTCACCTGGCTAGCTTATGCCCCGAAATAACAACACACAAAGTGTATTCTTTTAAACACTGCTTGGCCCATTATATCTAGTCTCTTCTCGGCTAACTCTCACACCTGGACTAGCCCATTTCTAATAATGTGTGTAGCACCCCAAGGTGTGCTTACCGGGAAGATTCTAGCCTATGTCCATCCTGGGTCGGAGCTTCATTGTGTCTGCCCGGGAGAGAGGAGCATGGCGTCTGTCTGAGGTGTCTTACCTCACTTCCTCTTCCTCCTAGCATTCTATTCTGTTTACTCCACCCACTTATGTTCTAACCTATGAGGGCCAAGCAGTTTCTTTATTTTTTAACCAATGACCTTCCTTCATCAATCTATCTATCATCTATCTATCTATCTATCTATCTATCTATCTATCTATCATCTATCTATTCATCCATCATCTATCTATCTATTCATCCATCTATCATCTATCTATCTATCTATTTATCTATCATCTATCCATCCATCCATTCATGCACTCACTATGTTGCCTAGTTTTATCTTAAACTGGTCTCAAATGATCCTCCTGCTTCGGCCTTCTACTTAGTTAGTTCAGGCCTGTGCCATTCACAGCCTGTTTAAGTAACTTAAAAAAAAAAAAGACAGTTGTCATGGCCAGCATTGGTAGTACACAAAATAATCCCAGCACTTGGGTGGTACAGTAAATAGGATCAGAAGTTCAAGGCTAGCCTTGGAGACGTAGCAAGTTTGAGGCTAATTAGGGCTATATGAGCCCTTGTCTCAAAAACAAAAAAAACCAGAAAAACCAAATTAATAATAATAATAATAATAATAAAGAAAAAAGAAAAAAAATCAACCATTCAAAGAAAAAACATTGTCTCAGGAGTTAGGTGTGCTGACAAACACCTATAATCTCCTTTAGGAAGATTGAGTTGAATTTGAGGGCAACTTGGGGTACATAGTAAATTCCAGGATGCCAGGGATATACAGCAAGAGTATCTCAACAAGCAAATAACAAAAACTCCTACCAATCAACTTGTACATGTCTCCCCCACCCGTTCCCCCCCCCCCTTTTAAGTATTGATTGGCAAGGAAGCCCTTTTCCTTGGCTCGTATTTCTTGCCTGTCCTTGCAGCTCTGTGATCAATGTAGGGGAGCCTGCCTGTAGGTCCTGGGGCATCCCCCCGGCACTAGGGCCTTGGTGGCTGTAGTGCCTCCAGGCAGCACTCTGGGCTCCAAATGAGTTCCAGTTCGGACTGGCACTTGTTTTCTCAAGGGCTTGAAACTGCAGCAGGGTTTATTCTTCACAGTGTTTAACCCTGAGAATCGCAGTGTGCTAACGAGGAACCAATTAAAATCAGAGCCCAATAGCTGGGCTAGGTGCTGAAAATCTGACTCTCAGAAGTCCACAAGTACTTGTCCGACTCACGAAGAAAGCGCCCAGCTGCAGTTATTTTTGTATTTTCTTTCCTAATCTCATTTTGGTGGTAGGACTTGTAGCTCACTGGGAGAGCTTGTGCTTAATGCGTCCAAAGTCCTGGTGTCTGCCTGTCAATAAAGGCCATTAAGGGGACACTCCTGGTCAAGAGTCTAGAATCTCTGGCCTATGGGTGAAGATCTAACAATCCAGGTGAGTGGGTCAGTCACCTGGCCAAGGAACCAAACCTCAGGACGGAGTGCCCCTAGGTAGGGCAGGTTCACCCTAGGCCACACTAGAGCAGGTGGAATAATTGTCCCTTAGGGAGAGACAGACCATACTTCTCCCTTCCAGTGTTTCTACCCCATCCTGCAGACACCACCTACTACCTGAGGTTGTCATAAGAGGCTCACTGGTTCTGTCCATCCTCCTGATCCTGACTCAGAAAGGTGCAACCTTTCCTCTTCCTGTCCAGCAAGTTTACCGCTGTGCTGTTCAGGGATTCCTGTCTCCAGCGCTCCCCTCCATCACAACTGTGTGTCTGCCATGCCCATGGCCTCCATCCGGGCCAGCTTTAGCAGCCTGGATTTTCCCCATTCTTTGCTCCTGTCTAGATAATTGTCCAGCTGCTTTTCTCTTAAACTCTATTGAACTTGGGCTTTCATTTGAGTCTGGTTTTGTTTGTTTGTTTTGAAACAGGATCTTTCCAGTGTAGCCCCGAGTGTTCCAGAACTTACCATGTAGACCAGGCTGGCCTCAAACTCATAGGGGTCCACCTGCCTCTGCCTCTGGGATTGTAGTTGTGTGTTGCTGTGCCCAGCTGAGTCTGTTCTTAAGTTCTTTTATTAATGAGACTAAGAACCCAAGAAGGGACCCTGATTTCTCAGGCATCATTGGGTTCTATCCGTAGCCCCGAACACCGAAGCTGTCCCCCTTATATCTTCTCCTACATTAAGTAGTGGTGTGTTGTACACCTGTCCATCATTCCTCTAAGGGTCGAATTCCCTACCTCTTATCACACCGTGGCTAAGTCTCGGGGTGTGTCTTTTTGATAAAGTTAATACAATCCCTCCCCCATTGTGAGCAATCACAGAATCTGGATCTTTGGTTTGAAGTTGAAGACTTGGCAAAATTATACATGCAGCAGGCAAGAAATAAAGGAAACGTCTCACAGGGAACAGAAAAACATGTTGCATTGTTTTAAGACTTAACTACAAAAAGAAAAAAATTCCCACTAAATATTTTCTTGGCAAATATAAATATATTTTTAGCAATGATTCAAAAACCTAGAATAACAGTTAAAGCTCTCTGAAACCTAATGTACATCAT
>NW_026068065.1:692337-750240 GCF_014885135.2 Alexandromys fortis | reverse complement strand
AAAAAGGTGTGATGACCCGGGTTTATAATCTCAGGATTTGGGAGGTAGAGGCAGGAGGGTCAGAAGATCAAGGTCTTGCTGTGCTAGCGTGTGGATAGTAAGATTCTCTCTCAAAAAACTAGCAACAAAAAGTTTTCTAGATAAAACTTTCCTGGGTAAGGTGGCCTACACCTTTAATCCCAGCATTCTTGAGGTGGAGGCAGGTGAATCTCTGTGAGCTGGTGGCAGTCTGGTCTGCAGTTCCTGGTCAGCCAGAGATACAGTGAGGCCTCGTCCTCAAACAAAACAATAGTGTGGAGGGCGGGCAGCTCAGCACCTACCAGGCAGCTCAGAAGGTTCTGTAACTCCAGTTCCAGGGGCTCTAACCCCCTCTTCTGGTGGCTGTGGGCTCTGCAGGCTTGGTACTTCAATGCAGTCAAACACAATAAAATAAAATTTTATTTTATTTTCCAAACCAATCAGATCCCCCAGAAATCAGGTAATTTTTTTCCTTTTTTTTTTCTCCAGACAAGCTCTCATAGCCAGGATACTCATAGCAGGTACTTTCTACGACTGTAACCCAGGCTGGCCTTGAACCGCCATCTTACTTTCCCCACCTTTGAGTGCTGGGGTTAATTGCAAGCCTGGAGTATTTGTTCTGTTTTTTAAAAAATGATCTGAATGTTTTGCTTTGATTTGTTTTTTTGTTTTCCAGATAAGATTTCTTTGTGAAGCTCTGGCATTCCCGGAGCTCGGTCTGTGGTCTGTGTTGACCAGGCTGGCCTTGAACTCTAGAGACCTGAGTGTTTCTCTGCCTCCCTAGTGGTGTGCAGACTAAAGGTGTGCACTACCACACCCAGGGGTTCTGTGCACGCACGTGAGTGTGTGTGTGTGTGTGTGTGGGGGTTGTGTGTTTGTTTTTTTTCATGGGTTTTCCTGGTTTAACCTGGAACTCTGTAGACCAGGATGGTCTTGAATTCACAGAGCTCCTCCCACCTCTGCCTCTTGAATGCTGGGATTAAAGGCATGCACCACTATGTCCCATTCAAATTTATTTTTCAAATATTATTTTTGTCGCAACAAGTTCAATAATTTTAATCTATTTGTATTATTTTTCTTTCATACACACATGCCCGCACATGGATATACAGGGTTGGAAAAATGGCTTGGTGCGTATGGGCATTTCCTGTTCTTCCAGAGGTCCAGAGTTCTTCTGGCACCCACATTCCATGGCTTAAAACTCCAGCACCCCCACACATGTGGCATACACATACCCCTGAATAACAATAAAAAATCCCAAACACAAACTGATCATAAAGACACGAACTAAGTTTCATCCTTAGACAGTAATGAATTCCATTTCTGTTCATTTTTTCCCACACCCTCTTCTAAGACATTACTTTTTGTTTTTTGAGGCAAGATCTTGCCATGTAGTGAAGTCTGGCCTGGTGCTTTCTAAAGAACCATCCTAGCACCTGGGTCTCCAAAGTGCAAGGTCACAGGTGTGCACACAACCATGACAGTTCTGCTGGTAATTGCGGACAAACAACCTACTGTAAGAGAGTACTGTCAACACAAGACTGCAGAACCATTGTCAATGTATTTCGAACTCCGATTAAGTTAAGGACGGCCATTTCCCTCGAGATCTATTTACTAACAACAGAACAACAGTTGTATTTGACAAAAGCTTAGGTGTCTCACACTACGAACCAAGAAATGATTTCTATTGCATTTTCCTTAGATACCCGAGTTCTCACGGTGAGTGACTGGCCAAAGACATATCCTGTCTTTCTAAAAACTGAGCATGGTCATTTTACATTCTTAAAGCAACACAACCGAGTAGTTTAAATGCAAAGAGGGCTTAAACGCTACTTTCAACTGTTCCTGACTCCTGGGAAATCCTAGAAAACTGAACTAATGAGACACAACATCTCCTTTTACAATTCCAATTCTCACTGTCACATTAAATTGAAGGTGAGAATCAACTGCTGCCTCTGTTAACGCAGTCGAGTGAAGCGCTGTATCCTACGTGTTATTTTAATGCGCAAGTGCAAAAGTCAAGTTCCCTACGGAAATCCAAGGGCTTCCACTTTGTCTCCCGGGACTGTATAAATTAACCATTCCCCCTCCCCTCCTCCCTCCGCTCTATTTTAAATGTAGATAGGGCGACCCATGCCTTTTGAATTTGAAGAGCTGCTATCTCGGCCCCATTCTTTTCATCATCCTGTTGTGAATGACACCGAGCACGTATAGATTCTCTAATAAAAAGCACCCCTAGGATGCTGGGCTCCTTTCTCCCGGCTGCTAGCTAATTTTGCATTGCAATTAGCACTGACTTCTCGGCTGCAACCCAAACACAGCTCCAGAACGTTCCTCAAAGGTCTTCGAGAACTCAACTCTGTGACATTAGATTTCAAACCAGAAGGGGAGCAACTTGCTTAGTGACTAAATTTCCCAATTGGTGTGGTCTGGAAGAAGGATAATCCCTGACTACGCGTTAATTCCAACCCTCGCGGCTTGGACTGGGTAGCTAGGAGCCAGCATGTGCGTCCTTTTCAAATCCATTCTACCTATTCACTGACCGCGCCGGCCGGGCCACATGGTCCTCGTAGCCAGTCAGCTGTGTGCAGCAGATGGGGTCATTTGCATGTCTTTTTATACATTTTTTTTCCATCGGCAAATTAAAGGAATACAAAACTATTTCTTACTCTTCATTGTTGACCTAAACTACGCACACGGTTTTTATGTTGACTTGGGCTTCTCTCTCACCCACCCCCACCCACCCTAAAGTTGGGAAAGCGAGGGGTCGGTTTCATGTTTTATCAACTTGGAATCCACAGCCGGGGAGACTAATAGACGGTCGGGGCACACCGAGTTGGCGCCCGAAGTTTTTTAGCTTTCCCGTGGGGCTGAGTTGTGTGGCGTGAGGGTCCGCGAGCGCGTGCTTCTCTCCGCAGCCTCAAGTCGCACAACTTGGGCTTTCCGAGCTCGGGCTTTACCGGCGAGGGCGGCCACCCTGCCGGGGGAGTGGCCAGAGCCAGCGAGCCCCAGAGCGGGGGTCGCTCTCCAGCGTGCCCCCCCTCGACTCCACGCGGATGGGGGTCGGGGGAGCAGCGCGCCCCGAAGTCTTTGTGCCCGGCGCGGCGCGGGAAGGTCCGCGCGAGAGCGCAGCGCCGCCGCCGCCTGCCCCAAATGCGGGAGGCGCGGGCGGAGAAGACACGCCGCGCTGCGCCGCCCGCTCCCCCCCCCCCTCCGCCCGCCCTCCTCGGAGTTGGGGGGGGGGAGAAAAAGTAGAGAAAGAGGTATCGGGGCCACGCTCGGGCCGGGCAAACACGTAGCCGAGAATGCCACGGGCCGCTCTCCCGTGGGTGCCGGCCGCCGTGCTCGCCCGGCAGCCGGCGCGGGCCCACGTGGAGCCGCACGGAGCAGGCCGAGCGCGCCCGCCCGCCCCGCAGCGCGCCCCAGCTCCCCGCCGCGGTCGCTCACGCCCGAGCGCCGCCGCCGCCGCCGCCGCCGGTCCCGCGTGTGCCCCGCTGAGGGGGAGGGGCGGCGCGGTGGGGGCGGAGGGCTTGAGGTTCCACTGCAGCGGGGGCTCCTGTGTCCTTGTGCGGAAATGACACACGGAGTCCCGTCACGTCACGCGAGAGCGCAGCGCACGGACACACACAAAGAGAGGGGAAAATACACGGCGCCCGCCCGCCCGCCGCCCCCAGCCAGTCGGCGGGGCCGCCCCGGCCAGGCCCTGCGCGCTCGGCCCCCACTGCGGCCCGCGCGCCCGCCCCCCGCACGTGGCGCCCGAACTCGGCGCGGACCCGCTCCGCAAAGTAACAACTCTCGTCCCAGGTGAGTGCGGGCCGGCGCGGGCCGCCTGCGAGCGGCTCGCCGTCTCGGTGCGGCTGTGTCTGTGTGTATGTGTGTGTGTGTGTGTGTGTGTGTGTGCCGGGCTGGGGGAGCGGGCGCCCACGGGCTCGCCGCGCCCATTGTGCCGCGCGCCCCTTTGTGCCCGCTCGGAACGCCGCGACTCCATGGCGTTCCGGGAGCACGCGCGCCGCGGCCGGGGAGGGAGGGAGGGCGGGCGCGGAAGGAGGGGGGACGCGCGGTGGAACGGTCCGCGCCGCCGGCGCCAGGCCGGCCCCACTCGCGCCGCGCGCCGGCTCTCCACCCCCGCCGGGCCCGCGATGGAGCAGCCAGGGTCGCCGGGAAGCTGCGCGACGCCGGGGCGCTCGCGCTCGGCCGGCCTGTGGCGGGGACCGTGCGGCGTGTCGGTCGCAGGGAGCAGGGGGGCGGGGAGCGGGAGGCCCGGGAGCCGCGGCTCCGAGGGACTCTGCCCCGGGGAGGCTGCGGAGGGAGCGAGGCCGCCGGGCGGCGGGCGGCCGCGGGGTGGGGCGAGCCCCGCCGCTAGGGGGCGCGGCGCCCTCCCGGGCCTTTCCACGGCGCTCCGTGGTTCCCGCTGCCCGGCTGGAGGCGGGCCCAGCGGCGCCCTGGGTGTGCACCCCGGCTGGCGTGAGGCCTTCCTGGAGGGCGGCAGAGCCGGCCCCGGGCGCTCGCCCTCCTCGTGACTTCTTCCCCGCTCCGATCGAGGAGGTTTCCCACGCGGACTTGGCTCTGCCTGCGATCGGAGTTGTGCGGGGCCGGGTTGTGGAGGGCCTTGGGTGTCGGCACGGGCGCGACAGAGTTCTGCGGGTTTGGGGTTTTTGTTTGTTTTGTTTTTTAAGTTTTCACCGGAGTAGAAGCTTGATCACTCAGGTGGCCCATTTGGGAAAATTTTGGAGGCGGAGGCCAGCCAAAGATGCTCAGAATTAGGGTTGAGTATTTGGGAGCCAGAAAACTTAACTTTTTAAAGTAACTACTTTTGAGTGTTTTCCTGCAAATAACACGTCACGAGTTAGAGGGTAGGGTGCCAGAAAGCTAAAAGACTTCAGGAAACGGAGGCGAGTGGAGTTTTTGTGGCAAGCTTGGTATGTCCAACATAGTAGACAGGGTTCTTGGTTGTCCTGTCCCACTTCCATTCCTGCAGTTTCTTTCTTTCTGTGACTATCTACCCTTAATTTGTAGGGTTTTTTTTTAAGAGTTATATTTTCCGTTTATGTGTTTTTACTGCTTGTATGTACGTGTGCACCACATGCACGTCTCGTATTCCCGGAGGTCAGAGGAGGGCGTTATCTCTTGGAACTGGAGTTACAGATGGGGTCGGGAGCCGCCACATGGGTGCTGGGAACCCAACCCATGCAGCAAGTGCGGCCGGGCGTTTGTAGAGCACACCTTTAATTCCAGCACTCGGGAAGCAGAGCTATGTTGGATCTCTGTGCGTTCGAGACCAGCCTGGTCTACGAAAGCTACCAACCAAAAATTAGCGCTCTAAAACGCTGAACCATCTCTTCTGCCCCTCGTTTACATTTTTATACCACTTACAGGACCTCGGCTTCCCTGAGTAGCTAGGATTTTGGCAGGATTTTTTTTTTTTCTTTTTGAGACAGTCTTGTGATCCATGCTGCCTCAAATTTCTGTAGACCTGGGTGATGAACTCCGGATTTTACTTAACTTGTTAAATTGGGATTACAAGTATACAGTACCAGACCCAATTTTTGTGGTGCTCAGTTATGCCAGGCAAACACCCTACCAACTAAGCTACATCCCCAGCCCCCAAATTAGTATATTAAAATTTAAAAAATCTGATACCCAGTGGTGGTGGTACACGGCTTTAATCCCAGCACTCCGGAGGCAGAGGCAAGTGGATGGATCTCTGTGAGTTTAGGCCAGCCTGATCCACAAGTTTCAGGGCAGCTAGGACTGTTACACAGAAAAACCCTGTCTCTGAGGTGGGGATTCGAACTTTTATATTCAAATTTTATATATTATATTTCTATCAGACCAAATCAGGACTGGTAACTTTGGTAACATTATTAAATGTCTAAATGAATGGAGGACTTCTCTTGAAATGGAGGTGGGGAAAAGATGGGGTCAGAGCTGCCAGTTCCTGCTGGTTGGGTAGCTGACAAGCTCCTGGGCATTGAAATCAACAAGTAGCACCAGGACTTAAAAAAATCTGTTAACTGACCAGTTAAGTGGCTCAGCAAGTAAAGGCTCTTGTCAACAAACCTAAAAATAAATAAATAAATAAATCTTATCAAAGTTCCTGCCAGTCTCATTAATACCGGTCACCCACTATGGGTTTTACCAGAGATGTTTTTTGTTTTCCTTTTTGCTTATTTTACTATTTGTATTTTAAAGACAGGGTCTCACTAAGTAACTTTGACAAGCTGGGAGCTTTGTTATTCAACCAGGCTGGCCTTGAACTGATGGAGAGCCACCTGCCTAGTCCTCCCAAATGTTAAGATTAAAGGTGTGTTCCACCAGGCCTAGCATTTTTGTTGTTGTTTGGTGGTCTTTTTGAAACAGCATCTCACAGCTCTGAACATTCTCGAATGTTCTTGAATTGCTCTGTAGACCAGGCTGGCCTTGAACTCAGGTCTACCAGCCTCTGCCCCGCAAGTGCTGGAAGTAGAGGTGTGCCCCGCTATTGCCTGGCTTTTGTTATCTCCTGAGACTAGGTCTCACTACGCATCCTACCTTTTTGTTTAGTTGTTTTGTTTTGCAAGACAAGGTTTCTCTGTGTCCCAGGCTGTCCTGGAACTTGCTTTGTAGACCAGGCTAGCCTCTTCTTCAGGCATTCACTGGTCTGGTCGGTGTCAACCCCTCCCCCTACTTCCATGCCTGGACTGTAGAAGGTGTGTGCCACCATGCCCAGTGTCTCTCCGCCTTCCTAGGGCTGGGTTATATATGCTCACAATGCACCATGCCCATGTCAGATATGCCATCTCTTGAAGTTAGTTAACAGGAAAGCTTACTGTTCTTTTCTCGCCACACACACACAAGATGAAAGAGCAGTTAGGACCTGGAGAGAATAACCGTTTTCCACCAGCCTGAAGGAGATTGACCCATTATCTGAGAACCTTTTTGGCACAAAAGGAAAGGTGCTGGCAAAATGTAACTTAGGAAGAGGAAAATTGGACTCAGCCCTGACAGAAGTTTGATTGGGTGAAAGTTTAAGATCTTGTTTGAGTGTCCTGTCTGCTGATTTTTAGAATTGCCTGAAGTGACAGGAAGGCAACAGCAGGCTTTCCTGGACTGTATTGGCACCAAGGCTTCAAATATGTCAGGCAAGTTACATGAAGGTTGGTAGCCAACCAGCAATAATTTGTTCAGGGAATAATGATTTATTTAAGGGTTTTTTTGTTGTTATTGTTGTTTTTGGGGGGGGTGGTAAGTGAGACCCTGCCATGGATGCCACTCTAATCAACTATACCTATTATTGACAACATAACTGGATGTTGGTTTTTGAGCAGTTGAACCTTTCTGTTGTGTTTAGAGGGACGTACTCATGCTATCTTTTCTAGCCCTTGGCTGGCCTGGAACTTGCTGTGTAAACCAGCTGCCTGGATCCTGTGCCATTCCTCCTACCTGAGTGCTGAGATTATGGAAGTGTGCTGAGACTGGGCTTCAGGGAGTTCAAGCTGGCCTCGAACCCACTAGACAGCCAAATATAACCTTGAACTCTTGATCTGTCTTAGCCTTCCAAATGCTGGGATGATAGGCGTGAGTACCCTCGCTTCTAGATGATAAAATACTTTAATATACATTTATGTGTGCTCATGCCCAGGAACTCTGACGGTGCAGATGGGGAGGTCAGAGGACTGGTTACAGGAACGGCTCTCCGCCATGTGGGTTCAGGTCATCAGGTGTGCTGGCAAGCACATCTCTCCTATCCTAGATAATAAATCCCCCCCCCCAGTGTATATTGACAGAAACGAATATTTTTGATTTTTGTAAGCATCACCTTGTTTTCATTCCTTTTCCAGAGCTGACAAGTGCCTTCCTTCCCTTCTTGAGATTCCAATATAGTATCTCTGAACATCATCTCTGCCCAAAGCTTGTGAATTCTGGGCCAAGGCACACACAAGCCAAGCCAAGAGTGCTGTGTTTTAGCACTCCGTCTCTAGTGTGTTAAGCAGGGCGCTGTGTTTTCTAGAGTGGTGCTTCGTGCATGGCATGTTAGTTAGAATTCTGTCTGAAAAGCAGTCTCTACAGGCTTGTCTTAGAACTGAAGTTACTCAGCAGCTCTTTGATAACAGCCGTCTCACTTGGTTTTATTTGGAGGATAGAATTGAGACAGAGTCTTGTCATGTAGCCCAGCTTGACAGGTCTGTGGAGGATAGAATTGAGACAGAGTCTTGTCATGTAGCCCAGCTTGACAGGTCTGTGCCCCAGATCCTCTTTTTCAGGGTCTTTCTATGTCGGCCAGGCTATATGAGAACCCATGACTCTCCTGCCTCCACTTACTCAGTGCTGGGATGACGGTCAATGACCACCAGCCGTCCCGGTCCACCAACAGAGACTGTCTCTCTCTGTAGCCAAGCTGGTCTTGGACTCCTACTCCAGATATCCAGTCTAGCCATACTCTTAGGTTTTTTTGGTTTTTGCCAATGGCTCTTTCTCCTTTGCCCATCTGATTTTGTCTGTCAGAGATCACTAAGCCAGCTGCACAGAGCACCCGTGTGCAAGGGCTGTTGGTTTGAGAACGGAGCTAGTAAAGCGCTGGACCAAAGCTTGCCTGGAGCAGCCAGGCTGTGCCCAGAACACTAATTAGCTCCTGTGCTCCCAAGGCAGGACACTTGAAAAAGTGGGCAGCACAAAGAAGACTCTGCCTCTGTCCCTTAGGAAAGTGAGGCCCCTTTGTCCAGCCCTTAAGTGGATGCTGAAGCATGTTGTCCTTCCCTCCTGAGCCAGCTTCTGGATGCCAGGTCTCAGGGTGAGTTCTCCTGAGGCTAAAGAGACCCTAAGCAGAGCCTGTTAGAAAGATTTAAGTGGATCCAGAAAGCTCAGGGACCGTCCAGGTTACAGTGACCCTCGGACATGTGGGCCGCAAGCAGGAGCAAGCAGGAGTGTGTGACTGCGCTTCCTTGTCTGCTGGAAGATGAGGTGGTGCGCTGACTACAGCCTCAGGACAACGCAGGGGCAGTTGCTCTGGTTTTCTAAGGACTGGTGTTTCTCAAACTGCATTTGCAGATGTGACTAAAAATAGAAGAGATTGCAAACATGTCCTGCAGATCCCATGGGTAGGACACTGCTGCCAATAGTGCCGGCTCTGAGAGCTCAGAGGCTCTCGGCCGACCTGTGAACCCAGGACAAACCCCATGGGGGCAGATGGCATGGGAACTGGCTTCCAGTCGGGGAAGACATTGGATTTCATTTCTCTCCAGCTTGTTTCCTTCGTTTGGGAGAAAATTAATAAACTCTGTGAAACTTTAAGACATTCGTTTTAACTTTGCAGTTCTTTTAAGAAAAAAGGAAAACAACCCAAAATAAAAAAACTCAAAAATTACCACTAAAGGCTGTAAAGTGTGGTACATGCTTTTTAAATCAGTCCTGCGGAACTGGAAGCAAGAGAATCATGAGTTTGAGGACAGTTGGGCTACGTAATGAGATTGTCTTCAAACATTACTTTAAAATTTGTTTTATTTTACGTGTGTGTGTGTGGTCTATGTGACTGCAGGTGCCTGAATGCCTTGATGCATGTGTGGAGGTCAGGACAACTTTCAAGGTCCTCTCTCTTCATCATGAGGGTCTTGTGACTTGAACTCAATTTGGATGCTAAGCATCTTTACCCCCAGAGCAATCTCACTGGCCTTACACTTTTTAAGGCATTGTACTGAGTGCAGTATGCCAGGCACTCTCTCATTTGTTTACTGAGACGGGGTCTCGCTGTGTATTCTTGGCTGGCCTCTGACTCAGAACAGCTCTGCTCTGCACCCCTGCCATGCCCTTTATACTTGTTATACTTGGTACAGTTCTGAGGTGAGGTAGGTAGGTGTGTTCGGTTTCACAGAAGAGAGGATTAAGTGTTAGGCAGGTGAGCAACTGTTTGGGTATTAAATGTTCTAACAGGGCTGAAGAGATGGCTCAGCAGTCAAGAGTGATAATGGCTCTCGTAGAGGGCCCAGGTTTGCTTCTTAGGACCCAGTGGCATCACACAGCTGCCTGTAACTTCAATTTGAGACTTCTGACCTCAAACTGCTGAGCCGATTCGCCAGTCCAAATTCTGTTGTCTCTTTTTGAGTCAGGGTCTTGATTGTGTAGCTCTGGCTGGCTTTGCACTCAAAGAGATCCCCCTGTCTCTGCTTCCCTACTGCTGGGACTAAAGGTGTGTACCATCATACCTGGCCAGATCTCATTTTCTTATGGGCAGATTCACCGGTACCTCCTTGGTCATCTGAGGACTCCTCTGGCTGGTTGACAAGTTGAGGCATCTGAGCCTATTGGATTAGGGACTGTGACCTCCAGGCTTCCATTCAGTCCCCCGGGAATGCTAGAGTGAGTCTGTCAACCTGGAAGTCTCCCCAGCCCTTCTTAACTCCTAGTCTGTCACACCCTCCCAAGTGAGGTCCAGAGGGTGACCCTTTCTTCTTCATTTACACAGCAGAGATTGGTGTGGGGATTGTGTGTAAAACCCTTGGAATGTGAAGCCAGCTACACAAACACGGCTTGCTGCTCGAGCTGTCCTGTAATGGTTCTGATTTGTAGCAGAGCGCTGTCATGAAGCCAGTTCTTACAGTGTGGCAGCTGTGATAGGGTGGAAGGAAGCTTCTAGTTATCATTAAGCCTTTCAAATCCTTGAGTTTGTTTTAGCAATATCATCTTTAAAATGATTGGAGCACATTCTCGCTGCTTTGCCTTTTGTGTGTGAGGGACTATCAAGCCACATTCACAGGTAACTGGGTTCCAGTTACTTCCTGTCAGGGTAACCCATCTGGTAGTGAGTGAGTATAGCTCGACATCTGGGAACAGACCTTGAGGTGAGGAGGATTCGTGTCTGGTTGACCTGAGGTAAGGACAGCTCAGGTCAGCCCTTGACCTGCACTGTAGCCTACTGGCAGTCTTTGTGGCAGTTTCTGATTTAATGGGGCGGAACCTGGATTCAGCTGGCTGGGATTGAACCTTTTAAGTTTTACAAAGCCCCCAAGTTCTTCCCACTTCTGGGCCTGCTTCTTGTCCTGTGTGACTGGCAGACAGGGTCTCATCTGTCCTTTTTTGGCAGACAGTCTTCAGATAAAGTATGGGTGCTGTGATGCCCCCTTGGCAGCACTGGAAAATGTCCTTTGGGAACCTGGTGACCAACTAGGAAACAGACGATGGTCCTGCGAGGGCAGAGGATTCCTACATGAAGTGTCCCTGCTTTGCGTCATCTCGCATCCTGTTTCTTAAGGACCTTTTCCCTAGTCAGATTCCTGCATAGCTTTCTCCTTGCTCACTTTTTGCTTAGGTCCCACCTCACCTTCTTCCAGGTGCTCAGCTCCCAGGGAGGTCCAAAGAAAGGAGCACACACACCTAACGGTTCCGTCTCTCTGAAAATACCCAGCAATAGGAGGTTTTCACCCCAGGGAACTGCTCACTTCATCCAAGCACATGCAGCCTTTTGATACTGTGACAGGATGTTAACAAAATTTATGAAGTTCATGATGAAGACAGAGGCACAATCAAGTTAAAAAAAAAAATGTATTCAGGAGCTGGAGAGATGTCTTAGCGGTTAAGAGCACTGGCTGTTCTTCCGGAGTTCCTGAGTTCAGTTCCCAGCAGCCACATGGTGATTCACAACCGTCTGTAATGAGATGTCTGGCCTGCAGGCAGACATACAGGCAGAACACTGTATATATGAATTAATCTTTAGGAAAAAAAATCAGATATCTTAAGTTTGCAAATTATTTTGTTGAGCCACATTCACATTGTGACCCATGGGCCACAAGCTGGATGTCTCTGCTGAACTATTTCCTCATCCAGCTCCCAATCCTGTGAAGGACTAGCTGGGCTCTGGCCTACTCTACATCCAGCAGGCTTGTTCCTCTCCAGAAATTTAGCTCATTTTGAACAGTGTAGTGAGGAGGGGTGGCTCTCGCCTTTAATCCTAGCACTGAGGAGAGCCAGATCTCTAAGACTTTGGTGGTCAACATAATTCCAGGCCAACCAGGGCTATGTCGTGAGACCCCTTCTCAACAAAAACAAAACAAAAAGAGTGCCCAAACAATAACTATGTATCAAAGAGTTTCGTCCTTACTGTAGGATGTTGAAAAGTAGAGGAACAATCTAAAGAATCATCCATAATCCCACTAATTGGAAGTAATTAGCATTTTGTCATATTTCCCTCCAGCTGCTTTATGGCCTTTTAAAATTACGTAGTTGGGATATCCCCAGTGAACTTTGAAGTCTGTTTCTATTAATTGGGTAGCTTTATAATGAACAATTGATTTTGAATTCTACACATAATTTAATGCCCATCTCTTCCTGCCAATTTTAGATTGGACGTCTTCTGTTTAGGAAACGTGTAGACCTTGACTTCCTCGCTTTGTATGGTGGAAAAAACAACAGTGATCAAAGGCCATTCGGTCCGGGCACATTTGTTCTCTTACGTGTCCTGCTCAGCTTTCAGTGCAGTTTGCCTGTGATTAGCAGGCTGGTGGGGCTCTCAGCCCAGCATCTTCACAGCCAGAGTTCTCTGGGGCACTGAGCAGCTGGACTGAAGTGAGAGCAGACCAGGTGCGCGTGCATGCATAAGTGCATAAGTGCTTGCTTACCCCTCCTGCCGGTTCTCTGCTTGTGACCTTTGCTTTGTTGGCCTGTGTAGGGCTCAGAGATTTCAAGTTTTTGAGGCCCTGTGACGGGTAGAAATGTCTCATCCAAGGTCTCTAGAGCGCCAGCGTGATAGGAAAGATTGTCACCTCTCGATGGACACTGACAGTAACTTCTGATGGAGTTCCCCGCTTTTAGTAGTAGTTTTGGCTAATACTCTCTCCTCTGAAAGAAAAAGATCTCATGGGCTGTGTTAAGAGTTTGCTGATGCCTAGACAGTAGTGGTGCACACCTTTTTTTTTTTCCCCTTCAAGATGGGTTTTCTGTGTAACCTTGGAGCCTGTTCTGGTACTCACTCAGTAGCCCAGGCTGGCCTCAGACTCATAGCGATCCACCTACGTCTTCCTCCCAAGTGCGACTACCACGCGGCTTGGCTTCTTGGCGCACCCCTTTAAACCCACCACTTGGGAGGCAGAGCAGGTGGATCTCTGTGAGTTTGAAGCCAACCTGGTTGATAAAGTGAGTTTCAGGACAATCAGGGCCTGTCAAAAGTTTGCTGATGGCTAGTGCTTAAAGGTATTTTTTGCTATTAAGCTTGACCATCTGAGTTCTATTTCTGGGACCCATATGGTGAAAGGAGAGAACCAGTTCCCCCAAGTTGAATTCTGACCCGCCACATATACACAGTATATGTAAATATATATTATATATATTTATAAACGTTAAAAAAATCATTTGTAGTTGGGTGTGGTGACATACCGTACCTGTAATTTTTGTCTCAGCATTTGAGAGCTATAGTTAATCTCAGTATCAAATAAATAAAATATTTTTTATGGTCATGAAGAAGCCAAGGCAGAAGAATTATCCCAAAATCAAGGCCAGGCTCGACCTCATAGCAAATTTTAGGTCAGTCTAGGGTACAGAGTAAGATTTTGTTTCAAAGAAAAAAGAAAGAGAAAGAAAGAAAGCGGGTGGGGGTGGGGGGCTGCATGTGTTGACCCAAACCCGAAGTCCCAGGATTTGGGGAGCTGATTATCCTGGTCGGGTGACCGCTGCCGTGATGAACACCTTGACCACGCAGGTTGGGGTGGAAAGGTTTTGTCTGGTTTATACTTCCACATTGTAGTCCAGTGAAGGAAGTCAGGGAAGGACCCTGGAGGCAGGAGTGGTTGCCGAGACCCTGGATGGGTGCTGCTTACTGCTTGTTCCCCATGGCATGCTCTGCCTGCTTTTCTTAGAGAACCTAGGACCGCCTGCCCAGGGATAGCACCACCTGCCTTGGGCTGAACCCTCCTCGGTCAGTTACTAATTAAAAAAAATGCCACACTGCTGGATCTTACTGAGGATTGTCTCAGTTAAGGTTCCTTCCTTTCTGATAACGCTAGCTGTGCCAAGCTGACATGAAACTAAGCAGCGTGTGGGGACAGGAGGATTTTGAGAGTTGAAGTCACATCCCCTCTTCAATAAATCAGAAGTAGCGGGACAGAAACTAAATTGGGAAAATATTTCAATTTTTATTGTTATTTTAAAATAACCATAATAATATATAAAGTCATTACAAGGTAATATAAGAAACATCTTCACAATGTAGCTATGTATATGTCTGTGCACATGTAACACGCCTAGAATTGACTCAAAATCCCTGTGTGTAGATGACCCAGCCTTTCTTCCACCTGCCACCTCTGCCTTTGTGCTGAGATTATAGGCATGAGCCACCATGCCTGGCTTCAGAAGTACGTGTGTGCAAGACCTCATATTCCAGGCTGCTGTTGAATTGGCTATATAGCTGTGTAGCTAAATGAGGATGGTCTTGAACTTCCGTTCCTCCTGCATCCTTATATCCTGCATGCTGGGATTTCAGGCATGTGTTGCCATGTCTTGTTCACCATGCTAGGTTTATTTTATTTTGCTTATTTATTTATTTATTTATTTATTTATTTATTTATTTATTTATTTCGGGACAAAGTTTCTCTGTAGCTTTTGGAGCCTGTCCTGGAGCTCACTTGGTAGACCAGGCTGGCCTCGAACTCACCGAGATCCGCCTGTCTCTGCCTCCCTAGTGCCGAGATTAAAGGTGTGCCATGCATCACTGCCTCCTGGCTCTTTGTTTTGTTTTTTCGAGGCAGGGTTTCTCTTTGTATCTATAGCTGTCCTGGCACTCGCTGTGTAGACCAGGCTGACCCCCATCACATGCCAGGGTTATGTGGTGCTGGACTACCAATTTAGGATTTAGTACTCCTAGGCATACACTATACGACTGACATCCCCTCCCCTCCACTGTGTTTTTGGAAACAGAAACACTGTTTTTAGTCAGTCTGTCCTTGAACTCAAGATCCTGGGATTACAAGTCTGTACCTCCAGTTCAATTTGACATTTTCACCAGAAACAAGCATCTCTGAATTTTTCCCTTGCCTTGCAGTTGGCGCGGTTTCTTAAAGTTTATTGACTGAAGGCGGTCCCACAGCATTACCTTGTTCAGACATTTCTGAAGTACATGGACTAGCTGCCCCTTCGGGAAAAAGTTGTTTCGGGCACTTGCATTGATGTATGTGTGTGTTCTAAATTTAAGGTCTGCCGAAAAATAAGATTTTGAAAAGGAGTGTTAGGCTGCTCAGTTCAAGGCTGCAGAAGAGTGTGGTGGGAGCTCTGGTTCCTCCAGAACCTTCAGTGCAATTGGGAGGAATGTGTGTGGCATGCTAGGCATCTGGGTCTTCTGTGTCCACCCACAGAGAGCACGTGACCCTCACTAAGCAGATGACCAGGAAGTGGAGGTAGCTGTGTGATACAATCTCCTTTCTACTAGCCTCGGGATGCAGGGAGTGACCTGCCTGACCTCTCCTTGGAAGCTTCCTTCATTGTGGGGGTAGGGAAGTGTCATTTTCCAAGCCTGGATCCATCCACCCACCTGGCTTTCCAGATAGCTTTCTTACAGAGGAGATTTGGGTTCCTCAATTGCTGCTGATCCAAGACCTAAGTCTGGAGCTGGGATTGTGTTCCTCAAAAGCACTTCCTAGAGGTCATCTAGTGACCCTGCCCCCTGCTCTGCCTGGGTGGGAGGTACAAACTCAGTTTCAAGCCTGGTTCTGCCTCTCATTCACTGTGGGATGCTGAGCCTCAGGATTCTGTGGTGGTAGATTTGGGACTAAAGTTACCCCAGGCTGAGGCCGAGCTGGTATGTAGAGCAACCAGGAACTCCTGTGGCCTTGCAAGTGGGAGACTGACTGAGTTCCTCCTGGGCTGGCCTAGCCTCTGCTGTTAATCCGCAAACAAATGGAGATGCAGCCTGGAGCAGAAGGACTCTGGGTGTTGCAAGTGCCCTGAAGCTGAACAGCCCATTCACTTCTTGCTAAAGCCTTCTTGGGCCCTTCAGTTTCTCCTTCCTACAGGTGGCTCACATGCAGCTCCTCCATTGTCAGTTTCTGGGCTTCACAATTATGTGTTGAATATTCTGGTATGGTTCATAAGGTTCAGAACATCTGGCTCACCAAGACTCTTTCCAACAGATTCCACCAGCAGCAGGGACTTCCACTCACTGACTCTCAGCTCCATGGTGCTCCTTGTGTGACTGGCACATAGTAGGTGGACGGGTGTGGATTGCGTTGGGTGGGCTACTCAGTCTAGGGGTTAGTAACCCACCCTGCAATCCAGTTATTCCAGGGTCTCGGAGGGGCGCTACCTGGAAGGGAGTGAGCTAAGACAGAAGACCGAGACCAAGCAACTTTGTCAAGGCCTCTGTTTATTAGGGACGGGTTACAGTTTATATATGGTAAGGGATGAGGGGCAGAGTGGTGGGTGAACACCTCCCACCTTGCCTGAGTTTATCCATCTTTAACACTTTTGCTTAGCCAGCGCCACCACTGTTTAATCACTTAAACTACCTGCCTTCTTCCATGCCTCCTTTTCCTCCCAAGAACACAATATGTAACTGATAGTGTGTGCTTGTAATCCCAGCATAAACAAAAAGATGGAGTTCAAGGCCAGGCCAGGCTACCTGAAGTTCAAGGCCAACTTGGGCTGTATAGCAAGGTCCTGATTTGTAGATGGTACTTGCTTCTGACAACCTGTCAGAGTTTGTCTTCAGTTGGAGGGAATGGGTTTTGTGACTGTGTGCCAGTGTTTCCAAGGGCAGTAGGCAGGCTTGGGTACTCCAGTGACCTGACCTGAAGTGTGTTTTCTGATCAGTTCCCTGGCTGGACTGGGAATAATACCTGAGTTTCAGTCTGGCCCTGACAACCTTCCTGACTGCTAAGGGAACTCCCAGCTTAGATGCAAGTTTTACTTGTCTGCCAGAAATAATGAGTGGAGCCGTAAGATTGATGTTTTGTTTTCTGTATCACTTTATGTTCTTCAAGTGTGAGTTAGCTTTGTGAATGGGGCTTATTTTTAACCTCAAATAAATCTCCATTTTAGTCGTGTGCAGTAGTAATGCAGGGAGGAGAGACTGATGCCGACGCAGAGCACTGCTCCGACGCTCTTCAGAATCGTACTTCTGCGCAAGTGTTGCTATCGTTAGCCAGTTTGTTTGGCTGGCTTTTTTGCTTTGTTTGTATTAAATTCACGGTCTCTCTGTATCCCTGGCTATTCTGGAACTTGATGTGTAGACCAGGCTGGCGGGGCCCTGAATTCACAGAGATCTTGCCTGCCTCTGCCTTCAGAGTGCTGGAATGATAGGCGTGCACAACCGTGCCCAGCCTGTCAACCAATTTTGAAGTAGTTATTATGTCGCTAGATCAGCTAGATGCCGTCTCTCTTGTCCTCTCCTTTCCATTTATCTCCTCTAAAACAGGACATGTACAGGATGCCGTAGTGACATCTCTGTTGTAAAAATGTCCCAACAAGATACTCCCCTGCTCCCACTTCCTCCGGTCCGTGAACAAAACAAAAACTCTGCTTGTAATCAGTTGAATCAATTGTTGGAATCACAAGTCCCCAATACCAACATTAAAGGGTGTGGTTAGATAGAGTTTTCAAATGTCACTTGCATTTGTATGGTCTGTAGAATTTGGGGACACTAGGACTCCCTGGTTCCAGTGATTGGGAGGCCATGGCTTTGTCAGTACCGCACCAGCCCCTCCTCATGCCTCTCCATGCTACTCCTGAAGGATGGACTAGACACATGCTGTGCACTCATGGGATCCCATGTGTAGTTTTAAATTCTCTAATAGCCTTCTTTAAAAATTGTGAGAGGCCCGGCGGTGGTGGTGCATGCCTCTAATCCCAGCGCTCAGTAGGCAGAGGCAGGTGGATCTCTGTGAGTTCGAGGCCAGTCTGGTCTACAAAGTAAGTAGTAAGTTTGGATAATCAGGGCTACTCAGAGAATCCTTGTAAAAAACACCCATAAAAAAAGTAAAATTAGTAAATTATTTTCTTTAGCTCAGCAAGTCTAAAATATCATTTTAGCATGTGATAAATACTTTTGTTTAGTTTTGGTTTTGGTTTTTGAGACAGGGTTTTACTGTTTTGTAGCCCAGGCTGTCCTCAACTCACAGATCTACCTGCCTCTGTCTTCTGAATGCTGGGATTAAAGGTGTTTGGTTTCACTGCCCAGCTGATAAGTACGATTTTTTTTATTTGTTTTTTTATTTATGTGTAAGTGTGTGCATATGCACAGGTGCATGAAGGTACCCTCAGGCCAAAAGAGGGTGTTACTGGATCCTTTGGTATTTTAGGAGATAATGAATCACCCAACCTGGGTGCTGGGAACTGAACTTGGGTCCTCTGCAAGAACAGCGGGAGCTCTTAGCTGCTGAGCCGTCCCCAGCCCCAGTAAATGCAATTGTTAATGAGGTGTTGTGTGCCGCTTTTGTTAGGCTCTCTGAATCCATTTGCATTGGTGCTCTGGTGTGTCTCCACTTGGACCGACTGCATACTGAATGTGTGGTTGCCATTATCTGTCTTAGCACCTGGAGTGCTAGCTCCTTAGCTCTGTTTATTGAGACTCAGCCTCCCTCCAGCAGCTTTTATTTATTTCCTGGGCAGAATTTGTAAGCAGGGATGAAAAAGAGGTCGTCCTTCCGTGTTGGAGTGGCAGGAGCATCATTTAGTAAACGGCTCTCAGCCAGCTTTTTTGTAGTTGTTGTTTTGTTTCTGTTTTTCTTTTGAGACAGGGTTTCTCTGTAGCTTTGGAGCCTGTCCTGGAACTTGCTGTGTAGACTAGGCAGAAATCTGCCTGCCTCTGCCTCCCAAATTCTGTGATTAAAAGCATGTGCCACCACTGCCCGGCTAGCACTCTGTTCATATGGTCTGGTAGTGGAAAGACCTGGCTGTCTCTGCAGACAAGCGGAGAGCTTGCTTGGGTGGCAAATGGTGGTGCACGTCTTTAATCCCAGCATTGAAGGCAGAGGAAGCAAATCTCTAGAACTACATAGGGAATTCTAGGCCAGCTAGCTACACAGTGAGACCCCAGATCTTTTAAAAGGAAGAAGGAAGGAAGGAATGAAAGAAAGAAGAAAGAAAGAGAGGGGTATGCTTGCTTACATCTGTGTCAAAGCCTTTAATTGTTGGTTCTCAGGCTGGGCTGGGGGATGAGGGGTCTCTCTGTGAGTGAGAAACATTAAGAAATAACCAATAAATGAAGACCTTGTCTTTATCTTTTCATTTAGTGGAATAGAAGATGAACTCAACTGAATTCAGTGAAGATGTAGAAGAAGGTAAAAAGAAAAGTTTTTAATTGGATATTTTTGAATAGGTTATATATCATATAGCCCCACATTTTAAAAAGTATTTATGAGAAGCCTTCCTACCCATTGTTGGCAGTCCTTCTATCTATAGACCTATCTTGATCTGCTTTTTAAAAGTGTAGAAAGATGCTATCTAGGGGTGGTTATGTAGTTCAGTTTTAAGAGTCCTTGGCTCTGGGTTACTACCTAGCACCACCATGCACATAAAATGTATGTTTCCCCCATTTACCTCCTCCTGCAAAGGACTTTTAATCCTCTTGGAATTGAACCGTGCCCTTACTGTAGGGCACTGGCAAGCATAGGAACGGGATCGTGTTGATGGGAAGTCTAGTCAGCATCCTTAAATGACGGCGCTAGAGGGTGGCCCACAAACACCTGCCACTCAGAGAGCCTTGCTGCTCGCCCGGCAGCCTTGGTCTTTCCTGCTGAGCCCCATTTCTTCTCTGCCACAGTTGGGAAAAATAACACTGTGAAGGTAGAGGGTGACGATGCTGCGCTGGACTGCTCCCGGAACTCCAGGGCCTCCGAGAAGCACCCCTTGGACAGCGTCCTCACTGCCCTCCAGGAGTCCAGCAAGCGGAAGCAGCTGGGCAGCGACGGCCAAGCAGACTCCATCCCCAGTGTGAAGAGGAGACGGCTGATACCAGAGGTGAGGACCCGATTCCCTCTCGTCTAAGATGAATCTCTGTACTCAAGGGCCTCTGGCAAACTGTTGAGTTCTTAGGCGTGAGAAGGGTTGCGTTTAAGCTGTCTTACTTCTAGCTTCAGTTATTAGAGGGTACCTTCAGCTGAAACACTTCCCGATGTCCTTGTGGGGAGAGTGGAGTCTTCATAATATAACCGCTTTAGTGCTCTTTGGTTTGCTCTGCCTTTAGGGATGTGGGGGCAAGCGTTTGGTAATGGCAAAAATTGTAGATGCCTCTGTGGCTTTATGTGGAAGACTGGTCCTGGGAAAGTTGGAGTAGCAGATCTTTTCCAAATTAAGCCCATCATTTCTATCTACAAAGTGGGTTGTCCCTAAGGAGTCCTCAAGTGAATATTCTCTCCTGCCGTCTTTTAGTCTCTCTCTCTCTCTCTCTCTCTCTCTCTCTGTTTTATTTAGTTCTGGACAGGCTTTCTACATAGCCTTGATTGGCCTCCACCTTACAGAGATCCACTTGCCTCTGCTTTAGGAGTGCTGGGATACAAGGCTTTTTTCTTTTTAAAGATTTATTTATTTGCTGAGCAGTGGTGGCACACACCTTTAATCCCAGCATTTAGGAGGCGATCTCTGTGAGTTTAAGGTCAGCCTGGGCTTCAGAGGGAGTTCCTGGATAGCCTCTAAAACTACAGAGAAATTCTGTCTCAAACAAACAAACAAAAAATTTGTTTATCTGTTATGTATACAGTGTTCTGTCTGCACGTATGCCTGTAGTCCAGAAGAGGGTGCCAGATCTTACTACAGATAGTTGTGAGCCAACATGTGGATGCTGGGAATTGAACTCAGGACCTCTAAGCTGCTGTGCCATCTCTCCAGTCCCCTCAATTCTTTTTTTTTTTTTTTTTTTTTTAAGTACTAGAACTTGTGCCGGGCAATCATTTATCACTGACTTACACCCAGATCCTTTTGTTGTACTTTGTGTTTTATTTGAGATAGAGTTTCATCAAGTTGCCTACTTTGAGCTTTGATTTTGTAGTTCAGCAGGCCTTGAATTTGCCATACTCCTGCTTCAGCCTGAGTGGCTAGCATTACAGGTCCGTGCCACCAGGCTGAATTTGCTACATTTCCCTCTTCTTCTTCCTTCTTGACAGAGTCTCCCTGCTTTAGCTGGCTTGCTGAGCTTGTCTGCCTCTGCTTGCCGAGCTGGGCTTTACACCACCATGCCCAGATGCTACAGTGTTACCGTCTGCTTATTGTATTAACTTGACCTTAGGGGCTGATGGAGGTAGAGAATGGAAAAAGGCCACATCTGCCCCTCACAGCTGCAGTTCGGGTGGGGAATAACATACCACAGAAAGCCATAGGGACTGAGGAATGAGGTGGGTCTAGCCTAGGGCAGAGTCTTCTGTGGTTCTGCAAATACACCTTTAGTTCCTAAGAAAGCATTTCACAGACTCTAAGCGTAGCTCCAGATCTTAGCACCCATCTACCTTGTCATACTTGCTCTCTGGGAGCCCAGGTAAACATTCTGTATGTGCACACAGCCTGGAATTTCTAGTGCTCAGAGCACCAGGGATCCAGCTTTCTCCATTTATTCTTTCCCCCCCTGCGTCAGGGTCTCATGCTGCCTAGGTTAGCCCTGAACACTGCAGCAGCGGATGGTCTGATCCCCTTTTTACCTTTGTAATGCTGGATTTACAGGTGTGCACCATCATGCCTGGTTTATATGGTGCTGGGGATGGAACCCAGGCCTTTGTGCATGCCCGGCAAACACTGTACCAGCTGAGCTACATGCCCAGCTGTCTCAGTCACTATTCTATGGCTGCGAAGAGATACCACGACAAGCCAACTCTTCGTTTTTTTTTTTCTTTAAAGATTTATTTATTTATTATGTATACAACATTCTGCCTCCATGTATGCCCGCACGCCAGAGGAGGGCACCAGATCTCAGTACAGATGGTTGTGAGCCACCATGTGGTTGTTGGGAATTGAACTCAGGACCTCTGGAAGAGCAGCCAGTGCTCTTAACCTCTGAGCCATCTCTCCAGCCCCTTGTTTTAGTTTTTTGAGACAGGGTTTCTCTATGTAACCCTGGCTGTCTTAGCACTTGCTTTATAAACAAGGCTGGCTTCAAACTCAGAGATCCGTCTGCCTCTGCCTCCCGAGTGCTGTGATTAAAGGCGTGCATAGCTGTTGTTGGATGCTGTTCTTTCATTTCTGGGTGCTTAGACCCGAAATAATCACTCAGAAACTATATTGTCTGAATCAGTGCTTGGCCAATAGCTTAAGTGTATTGTGTGTGTGCGCGTGCGTGTGTGTGTGTGTGTGTGTGTGTGTGTCCGTCCGTCCGTCCATCCGTTCATGTGTGTCCTGATGTGCATATGTGGAGGTCAGAGGACAACCTGTAGGAATTGTTTCTCTCCTTCACCATGTTCTAGAAATGGAGCTCAGGCCATTAGTCTTGAAGGCAAGTACTTTCAGAGATTTGCCCAAATGTGTGTCTGTGTACCATGTGGTGGTTACCTTCTGCTCCCAGAGGCCTGAGTAGGACATTGCATCTCCTTGAACTGAAACTGCAGGTGGTTGTGAGCTGGAAACCAAACCTCTGGAAAAGCAGCCAGTGAATTGCTCTTAACCAATGAGCTGTCTCTTTAGTACATGAAAAAGTTTTTAATTTCTTTCAAAGCACTGCAACTTCAACTTACTTTCCTTATTGTATCAGCTTTAGTACAATGTTGAACAGAAACGATGAGAGGAGACGGTGTTTTGTTTCAAATGATATTAGCGAGAAGGCTTCTAGTTTCTTACTAGGGACTATCGGGTTAGAGTAGGGTTATGGAAGATAACTCTTAATTTTCTAATCTAATCATGCACAGGGTGTGTATAGGTCAGGGGTCAATTTATGGCACTTCTTGTTGTCTTCTTTTTTCAGACAGGGTCCTTTTGCATAGCTCTGACTGTCCTGGAACTCACTATGTAGAACAGGCTGGCCTCAGCTCACAGAAGCCTGTCTCTGGAGTTCTGGGATTAAAGGCTTGTGCTGGTAGTTGGTTTTCTCCTACCAACATATGGGTCCCAGGAAATGCTCTCAGGTCCTTAGTTTAGTGACAAAGTGCCTTCATCTGCTGCGCCGTCTCACCCTCAACCCCATTCCCAGATGCTCCTTTACAAGTCGAGCCCCATGTTCCTGAGAGGTTTTGTTATGAATGGTGTCAGATTTTGCTATCTATCAATTCAGTCACATGACTGTTTCTCCTTTACTTTGTTATTGTGATAGATTATATTAATTGGTTTTTCAAATGTTGAACTAGCCAAGATCTGGCCTGGATCATACACACACACACACACACACACACACAATTTTTTTCCGTTTTTGTTTTTTTGTGACAGGGTTTCTCTGTGTAGCCCTGGTTGGCCTCAAACTCAAGAATTTGCCTACCTCTGCCTTATAAGGTGTGTGTGCATCACCACACCTGTCAGTTATCTTTTATTCATTGTTATATTAAATCTGACAGTGTATCATGAGCACTCCTGTGTCTGTATTCATGGGGGTACTGTTGTTGAGTTTCCTTGTATCATCTGCTTTAATACGAAAGCATCCTGGCCTCACTGAAGTTGTGGAGATAGAATGTGTATCTTCTAGAAGATTCTGTAGAGCAATGCTGTCAGGCTGGAGATGTGACTCGCCTGGTAAGGTGCTTGCCTAGGGTGCAGGAATTTTGGTTCAGCCTCTAGCACCACGTGAAGCAAGAGAGTACAGTGATGCAGGTACAGGATGGTCAGGGTGCTTCTGAGCTGTGTAACTGCACAGTGCTATTGAGTCAGCCTGGAACACATGCGATCCTGGGCTGGGGTGTCTTATCATTTATTTTTATTCATTTTATGTGTTTATTCATTTATTTACTTATTTACTTTTTGTTTGTCGAGACAGGGTTTCTCTGTGTAGCTTTGGAGCCTTTCCTGGAACTCTCTCTGTAGACCAGGCTGGCCTCAAACTCACAGAAATCTGCCTGCCTCTGCCTCCCAAGTGCTGGGATTGAATGCATACACCACTACCTCTTGGCTTTATGTACTTTTTAAAGACATGGCCCTGTGTAACCAACCCAGGCTGTCCTGCTGCTGCTGCTGCTCCCTAAGTGATAGGATTATAGGCCTGCTTTACCCGGTGCTGGTGCTCAAACTCAAGGCCTTGCATTCTAGGCAAGCACAGCTGGGCTACATTCTTAGACCCCAAGTTGGTTTGTGTTGAGCAAAGACTTTCCATGCTGTGTACCTTAGGCTGGCCTGGAACTTACTGCATAGCCCAGGCTGACCTTGAATTCATGACATTCCTCCTGCATCAGTCCCTACTGCAGAGTGTGATGCCATCTCTTCTTCAAGTGTTTATGGAGTATACCTTTGAAATCATCTGGGCCGATTGAGTTCAGTTGTGGAGAATATTAATTAGTGATTCAATTTTCTAGTATATTCAGATTGTCTGTTTCTTTTTTTTCTTTTTTTTTTTTTTTTTTTTTTTTTTTTTTGTTTTTTTTTTTTTTTTTTTTTTTTTTTTTTTTTTTTTTTTTTTTTTTTTTTTTTTTTTTTTGGTTTTTTTTTTTGGTTTTTCGAGACAGGGTTTCTCTGTGGCTTTGGAGCCTGTCCTGGAACTAGCTCTGTAGACCAGGCTGGTCTCGAACTCACAGAGATCCGCCTGTCTCTGCCTCCCGAGTGCTGGGATTAAAGGCGTGCGCCACCATCGCCCGGCTAGATTGTCTGTTTCTTATATAAATTTTAACAGATTGTGTCATAATGGATTGGTCCATTTAATGTGAGTTATCAAATTGTCTCCCCCAAAATTTCAGTGTCGAGCAGTATTCTTTTTATCATCCTTTTGTTGGCCTTGAGATCTTTAGTGATGGCTCCCTGTGATTCTTTATCCCCAGCACTGAGGGTCCCTAACTCCTGTGTGTACCAAGTAATCACTACATGCATCCCCAGCCTTAGTCTGGTTATTGGGTTGCATGGTGGTTAGTTGTTTTTCTGTTTGTCTGTGTTGTCCCGTCCATTCCCAGACAGGGTTTCTCTGTGTAATAGCCCTGGCTGTCCCGGAACTCACAGACATCCACCTGCCTCTGTCTCTTGAGTAGTTTTAATTATCAACTTGATATGATCTATACTCACTTAAAATATAACTTTGGCTCTTACACGGGGCCGTTCAGTGTGGCCCTTGATGGTGTTGAACTTGTTCTATACAGAGCAGCTTAATATACAGTGCTTCTGCCTCAGCCCTCAGAGTATTGGAATAGACATTTGTCAGTGTGGCTGGCTCCTTTTAGGTTTTGTGGGGGTATTATTGTTGTTGTTGTTATTGTTGTTGAAACATGGTCTCACCGCCCTGCTGGCATCTGTAGCCATGCTGGTATGTGTTCACTATGCAGCTCGGACTAGCTTAAAAATCAAGAGTTCAGCCTGCCTCTGCCTCCCAGGTGCTGAAATTACAGGTATGAGATGAACCAACATACCTGGATCTTGTTAGGCTTGTTTGTTTGCTTGCTTTGTTTTGTTTTGAGACAGGGTCTCTCTGCATGTCCCTGGCTATCCTGGAACTCATTATGTAAACCAGGCTGGACTCAAAACTCAGAGATCCCCTTGTCTCTGTGGCTAAGTCAAGTACCATCATACCCGACTTTGTTTTTAGGTTTTAACTGGGCATTTGTAAGATTCCGTTTTCTCTATTTTGTGATATCAATTCCTTCTCTTTTCCTAACCTCCCGATGCTACCCTAGAATGCAGTATACACTTAAAACTTAAATATTCAACTTCAGTAACAGGAGTACAAGTGCACATAGAGCAAACACACACACGCATGTATCATGGACTGTTGTCTGTTAGGTAGATAAGAGTAAATTTTTTTGTGTGTGAACATGCTCGGCAGCCTACGTTATTTTGGAGGTCAGAGGACAGCTCGCAGGAATTGGCCCTATCCTTCCATCATTCTGGTCACTGCATTGCCAGGCCAGCGCCCTGCGCCCTGCTTTGCTTTGGGCTATTTAACAGACCTGTGCTGCTCCTCTGTCCTATTGTCCTGTCGTGTGTCATTCCTCTCCCTTCCCTCAGGTCTCAAAGGCTCTGCTAAAACCTGTACAGGCAAATACACGGTGCTCCAGAACATTCCAACGTTGTTCTGTTTTTAATGTTCTGTTTTTAATTCCTCTGCCATGATCGTGAAGGAATTTCCCTCTGACATTTACTGAAGACCTAGAACTTTGAAGGTAAAATCCACAAAAATATAGGTGCCCTCTGACTGAGAATGTTGGAGTTAACTCTGAGGCCTTTCTCCCTGACTCATCACCACAGGCTCTGTTTTCTCCTCCTGGTCCTGTTTCCCCTGGAGATCTCTGCTCTTGACTCTCCTGGGTGGCTGTGATCTCTGTGTCCACGCTAGTTTCGGGGGGGGGTGGCTGTTGGTCTGTACCCTCTGCTGTTTGGATTCTAGGAAAGTTGTTTGGATTTAGTTTGTTCAAGCTGTTGACTTGTTAAAATGGGTCAGAGACTTCCAGGCTCTTTGCATGGAGAACCAGGATCCCAGAAGCACTCTGTTCCTTTTTACGACCAAATACTAAATAGTCCATTATGTGGCTGGAATCTCATTTGTGTATTCATTTATCAACTGATAGACATTTGACTTGTTCCCACTTTGTAACTGTCATAAGTAGTACTTAAAAAGACAATTTTTAAAAATCTCACCAGGCGGTGTTGGTGCATGCCATAATCCCAGCACTTGTGAGGCAGAAGCAAGAGAATCTTGGTGAGTTTGAAGCCAGCCTGGTACAGAACTAGCTCCCAGACAGCTAGAGAAAACCTGCTCAAAAAAACCAAAAGGAAAAAAAAAATCTGTATATAAGTCTAAGTAGAGGGTTTCTGTGTAGGAGGTCAGCAGGTAACTGGGTGTTGTGTTTGTCTTTGCCTTTCACCTGGGCTGAGATGAGCCCTCTTTGTGGCTCACCTCCATATATGGGCCGGCTGACCTGAGAGCTGTGTGTACTTCCCATCTTGTCTCAGGAGTCCGTGATGGCATTTTAGATGTCTGCTACTATGTTTAGCTCTTATGGGTTCTCTCTGGGGTTTCCGACTTAGGTCTTAGCACTGGTGCACTGAGCTGTCTACCCAGCCTAAGTGACACATTTTAAAAAATAATTCCACGGGAAAAAAATGACTTTTTTTTTTTTTACACCTTTAAACGTTTTTATAAAGGAATATTTAGAAATTCACCACATTTCACTCTAACCCCTGCCCTTGCTTCATACTGTGTGAACTGGGGAAGGGCTTCATGCATATCGGAAGTTCCCAGGGTAGTGCCAGACTGTGGTACCTGACGGCCGCTGGTGTGCCTTGAGGCTGGTAAAGTCCACAGTGGTTAGTGGAAGGGCTTGTCTGAAAAGCAGTTACCCATTTGTTCTCTGTCCCCAACAGTTCACAAAATGTTCCTCACTGCTCCAGAGCACATCAGACAGGCGTGGCTAAGACACAGCAGGAGTTGGGCAGGAGGAATGAGGACACAGTCTGACCGGCAGCGGCAGCGTTAGAATCTAAAGTTTGCAGCTGGCTTTCTTTTGTCTGTGCACATTTTTGGTGTTGGGGCTTGAACCCAAGGCTTCGTGATGCTAAGCAAGAGTTTGACAGCTGAGTTGTTCCCGGCCCCTGTTGTCCGTAGCCGTAGCCCAGACCTTCTTCAAACTCCTGAGGAAGTAGCTGAGGATGACCTTGAACTCCTGACCCTCCTGATTCCATTTTCCTTCAAGTGGTGGTGAATGGACCCACAGCTTGGTGCATACTATTGACTGAGCTATACTATACCTCATCGCTCTTACATCTTTTAGATAATCATTTCCTGTCCTTTTTCCTAATGGTAGGTGTTTTCTATTAGTGCTGTGAACAATGCTAGAGTGACCATCTTTGTACATAGGCCTAGTCACTGTGTGAGTTTATGTACAGACTAAAGTTCTTGGAGGTTTGGAGATTAGTTAGAAACCTAAGTCATACATAGTGCTAGGATGAAAGGTGTATGCTGCTACGCCCCCATTGTTAGTCGAGATGACCCTCAACTATTCTCCTATCTCTACGTCCCCCATGTCAGTATTCCAGGTGTATAGTCCTTGTCCCCCCCAGTCTCAAGGCAGGTTCTCATCCTGTAGCCTGGACCAGCCTGGAATTCCTACATCAGCAGTCACCAGGCCTGTGACAGCTGAGACAGCATTCAGTCCTCAGAGTCACAAGAATTAAATAACAAGCCCAGTGTGTTGTGCAGAGCTTCTTATTCCAGCGCTCAGCAGAGGACAGAGTTTGAGAGTAGTTTGGACTGTGCAATGAGTTCAAGACCAGCCTGAGCCGCAAAGCAAGCGCTTGTTTGGGTGTGGGGGCAAATTGTGGAAAGGTGCATGCAAGGAAGCCTGCAGACCAGAGTTTGCCCTGTTGAGCTCCCTTGGTGGGAGGGTCTCTGGCTTCCATGTGTATGCTGTGACTTGTGTGTGCAGCACACACAAAATGAACATAATAAAATTGTTTTAAAGGGAAGCTGGCATATAGTTCATTGGTAGAGTGCTTGTCCTAGTGTGTGTACAGTCCTGGGTCTGATAGAAATACAGTGAAAATAATAGAATAGTAGCGGTAACAGTGTTTTGGAAGGAAGAAATTAAAACTTTTGCAGGTGCCAGGATTGTTTACGTAGAACTTCGAAGATAAACATGAGAACACTACTGGGGAGAGATGGTCAGTGAGCAAGCAGTTCCCAGTCCCCAAGTGCTGACTCACGGTTGTCCGTCACTCCAGCTCCAAGGGCTCCACACCCTCTGTGGTCAGGGAGAAAACCAGGCAAGCACACAGTGCTCATACATTCATGCAGGCAAAGTACTCATACCCAAAGATAAAAAGTATGTAAAAAAAAAAATCAAATCCCCTCCCCCCCTTTTTTGTTTTTGTTTTTTTCAAGATAGGGTTTCTCTGCAGCTCTTGCCATCCTGGAACTTGCACTGTAGACCAAGTTGACCTTGAACTCACAGAGATCCGCCTTGTTCTGAGTGCTGGGATTAAAGGTGTGTGCCACCAATGCTTGACTTGATTATTTAAATTTAAAGATGTGTAAGTCAGGTGGTGGTGGTGGTGGTGGTGGTGGTGGTGGTGGTGGTGTACACCTTTAATCCCCAGCAGAAGCCGGTGGATGTCTGTAAGTTCGAGGCCAGCCTGGTCTACAAGAGCTAGTTCTAGGACTACTAGGGCTATTACACAGAGAAACCCTGTCTTGAAAAAAGTATATACATATATATGTTTTGTATATATGGATCTTTAGCCTGAATGTATATTCATCATGTGCATGCTTGATGCCTATGGAGGTCAGAAGAGGGTGTCGGATCCCCTGGAAATGGAGTTATGAACTGTTGCAAGCTTCCATGTGGGTGCTGGGAATTGAATCCAGGTACCCTGGAAGAGCAGCCGTGTTAATCACCCAAGCCATGTCTCTAGCCCCCCCCCCCATTCCTTGTTTTATGACTGACAGTTAGTATGGAACTTAGAAGAAAAACAGCTTTCTTAGAAAAGTCTGACAAGGACCAGGAAGACTCACTCTGCTTCTCCCTGAAGCAGGCTTGGCACATGTGGCTAGAATTTCTATCTGCAGTTTTATTGTTTATTTATTTAGTCTCTCTGTCTCTGTTTCTCTGTTTCTTTTTCTTTTTCTCTCTCTCTCTCTGTGCCGTGGTGTGTGTGGGTCAAAGGACAGTTTATAGGAATTTGTCCTTTCCTTCCACCATGTGGGTCCCAGGGACTGAACTTGAGTGGTCAGGCTTAGTGGCAGTCCTGCTGAGCCACCTTGTCATCTGGGGATCACCTTTGTTCACAGAACTGGAGGTGATGGTCAAGAGCTGTACCGGTTAACTCTTCTCCTGGGGCTTTTGTCGTGTGACTGTTCCACTGTTGCTGAGCAGTGGTGGTGCACACCTTTAATCCTAGCACTCAGAACAGAGGCAGGTGGATCTCTGTGAGTTCGAGGTCAGCCTGATCTATCTACAGAGTGAGTTCCACGACAGCCAGGGCTACGCGGAGAAACCGAAACCGTGTCTCAAAAAACCAAGACATAAGAAATCTACTGTGGTTGGTTTTAATCAGATAGCAGAAATGCCATCTTACTCATTTATGCTACACTTGGTGTCTTCTAGGTGTGTAACTGTTGAAAAAGCTGGGGTTCCTAAGGTGTCTCAGAGGAACCGATGACGGGTTCCCCATTTAAAAACAGGCTGAGAGCTTGGTGCTACCAAGACTGCTCTGTCAGAAACTGTGCACTTAACTGGGAGCTGATGGAGTAAGGGCTGGAGGGCTGTGTGTGGGGTGCAGACTGCTTCCAGGTTCTGTGGCAGCACCAGGAAGGCCATAAGGGAGAGGCTGTGTGTGACTCTTTCCTAGTGTGCCCAGGGTAAGCATCGCCGTCACTGCCATTATTCCAGAATAGTGGTACTAGCGCCCTGGTGCCACATCACGTGGCCCACACTTGATTTCACAGTGATTTTCCACTCTTGCTTCCCATAGACATGCTGCTTGCTTGGTCTTCCGTTGCTGACTCCCGGGATTCTGTTTAGCCACTCATTTTTCACTGAACTGAATTCAGTGACTTGTGTGGACTCTGGGGTCTGAGGGTGATTACTAGTCCTTAGAGCACTAGTGGCCATACCCCTGGAATCTTCCCCAGGATGTCTGCTGCCCCTCACCTGCATGGTGGTGCCTCAGTCCCATTCTCCAGCTGAGATCTTCAGGTCTTCCCTGTGAGTCTGCAGGTGCTCGTGACTGGAACGTCCATCATGATTTAGGCTAGATGCCAGCATCAGAGCCAGAGCTGTGCCACAGAGTCCCATATGGTTGGAAGATACACCTTGGAGGACTGGGAACTGTCAGCCAGACACCCTGTGCCAAGTAGCACAGATTTAAAGATTTCTTGATATTCCTAGACAGCTGAGCAGAGATTTTATCAGCAGCAGTAAACGCAGCCAGCACATCGTTGCCTTGGCAGTGTTTGTGGAATTAATTGAGCGCTGAGTTGACAGGACACCATTGTAGAGATATCTAAGAACCTTCCCTTTGGTGCTTGCGTTTTATGTTGAATTGTTATCCAGGGTTTCTGAGTGAAGCACATTGCCCTCTACTGGGACTCTTCATTTTTTTATCAGGCAGTTTAGTAAAAAGTGTTTCCATTGATCTGAGAGTTTCTAGCATGCTCGGTGGGAATGGCAATGTTTGTGTTAACAGCTGGGTTGAGAATCCTGGAGGGGGTTTCCAGTCAGGTGTTCACTCACGTCCTGCTTGCACACATTTAATCCCAGCGCTTGGGAGGCAGAGTCCAGTAGATCTCTCATGGCCAACAATTGTACTTGTGTGTCTAGGTCAATAAATGTGAAATACAAAAGCTTTTGCTTTCTTTGTTGCCTGGGTTAGTCTAGATCCGCTGGGCTCACGTGATCTTCATACTTTAGCCTCTTGAGTAGATTGGAATACAGACAGGCACCGCACAGGCCGAGTCGCCCAGCTCACTTTGGAAGAGAACACACAGATAGGAAGGAACAGGCTGCTTCCTGCCGCGCTGCCAAACTTTCCAGCCTCAAGTGAAGGCCTCTGGCCTCCAGAACCAGTAGGCTGCAGCATCTCACTCCAGGGTTCAGAAGTTGCCAGTTCTCCATTTCTCCAGAATGCAGGCGGTTGGGTGTTTTCTTCTCTCATCTATTTTTTTTTTTATTGTATTTTGGGGTTTTTGTTGTTGTTGTTGTTTTGGTTTTGTATTTTCGAGACAGGGTTTCTCTGTAGCTTTGGAGCTTGTAGACCAGGCTGGCCTTGAATTCACAGAGATCTGCTTGCCTCTGCCTCCTGAGTGCTGGGATTAAAGGCGTGTGCCACCACTGCCTGACTTCATCTATTTTTTAAAAAGAAACTAATTTGCGATTCTAAATAAAATGGCATGCTACATTTGCATATTCTCATTTTTTAAAAAGGAGCTGTCCCTGCTTCTAGCTGTGTCAAATTTGATTAGTGAATAAAATTTTTCCTTAAAATAAGTAACCTAAACTGGGTGTGGTAGCCCCCCACTCCCACCCCCCACCTGTAGTCTCAGCATTATGGGAAGTCAGGTCGTAAGGATTAAAGGCCCTGTGTTTGGTTCTTACTATAATATGAAACAAAATCTTGTCTTAAAAAACGGGGGTGGGACTGGGGCCCAGTGGTTAAGAGCACATGCTGCTTTTCCAGAGGACCCAGGTTCAATCCTCAGCACTTACACCAGGCAGCTTAGAACTGTATGTAGCTGCAGCAGTTCCCTAAGCTCTGACAGCGTAACAAAAGGCCACACCATTCCTTCTGCGCCTGAGAATGGTCTTGTTTAGTGTGACCCTGCTGCAGTAAACACTTGACCCTGTGCTTGCTGTGCATTATCCCATTGCTCCCAAAATGATCCTGCAGCAGACACAGAAGCTAAGGCATGGACGGTCACACAGGGAGGCCCGTGCACTTACACCTCTGTCCTCAGGGTTTCATAAAGTCAGTGGGTTTTGTTTTGCCACCCCCAGCTCCCAGGGGTCCTTTTCTTAGGCAGAGATGGGACAGTGTGATTATTAGGGGACTCTCCTCTATTCCAGCCGCTTTGCTCAGTGGTGGGATAGATCAGAAATGGCTGTGACTTTCAGTGCGACAAGATAGGAGAGGAGTCACCAGGAAGGAGTGGGGCAGAAGAGTGGGTGGGACCACCCACAATCTCTCCCTTCCTCCAAGCAAGAGAGCCCTCTGCTCTCGAGAAGTGAGACATGTTTTAGAACAGCTAGAACAGGCAGAAGCCACTGACCCTGTGTTAGTTTCTACAGAGCCACCTTCATGGAATCAGAATATCATCAAAGATCTCTTTGTCTCCATGATTCTAGCAGAGGACGAGAGGGAGACCCCATCTTTAAAACCAAAACAAAAAAACACCACCCCAAAAAATATGGAAAGAAAGGATCCCAGGTGGAGGGTGCAGTGTTGCTCACAGTAGAGCAACCACTTAGCATGTGCAAGCATCCCTGGCTTCAGTGCTGGCAGCACCAGAATCTCTTTATGTCCAGGTGTGTGAGTCGGGCTTTGTTTTGTCTTTAAAGGGGGTCCAGGAAGAACTTCACTAATCAGTATGTGGAAAGCACAGGAGGCTCAGTTAGTATTGCCGGGTCTGCTTGCTGCCTGGGTAAACCTTACCCCCCCCCCTTTTGTTTGTTTTTCGAGAGGGTTTTTCTGTAGCTTTGGAACCTGACCTGGAACTAGCTCTTGTAGACCAGGCTGGCCTTGAACTCAGAGAGACCTGCCTCTCTCTGCCTCTGCCTCCGCCTCCTGAGTGCTGGGATAAAAGGCGTGCACCACCACTGCTCTTCGATCCTAGAAGTTTTTACCCAGTCTTACCAGCTTGGCCTCTGTTAGCCGGATGAGCAGAAGTATTCTACAACAGTAGGAGCCTTCCCGGGTCTAGCAAGGAGTAGGGAGATGGAACAGGTTGGCCCTCAGATGCTACTGTATCTTTGGTGTATTCCTGGATGGACAGATTGGTTTGGACAAGAAGCATTGACCTTGGGTCCTTTGTGCTGTCCCAGCCCAGTCTCTAATGCTTTGTATCAGAACATACACCTAACTCTGCAAAATGGTTTCTGTTTCTTAGGCACTCCTGGCAGGCATGCGCAATCGTGAGAACAGCTCGCCCTGCCAGGGAAATGGAGAGCCAGCAAGCAGGGGCAGGAGTGGGAGCTGTGTTTGGCCTGCGGAAGACGAGCCTTCCAGTGAGGCCACAACTCCTTCCTACAAGAGGCCTCTGTATGGCATCTCCCACAAGATCACGGAGAAGAAGAACCCTCCCTCCGGAGACCTGCTCAGCCCCTATGAGCTCTTTGAGAAGGCGAACTCCAGTACCAGCCCCTCTCCTCTGCGCCTGCTGAATGAATCTCAGAAACGGGAATGTGGTGCTGGGGTGGCCACTGATGGGGACCCCAATATCTACTTCCTGATTCAAAAGATGTTCTACATGCTCAACACACTCACATCTAACATGTCCCAGCTTCACAGCAAGGTAGACCTGCTCTCCCTCGAGGTGAGCCGCATCAAGAAGCAGGTGAGCCCTTCTGAGCTGGTGGCTAAGTTCCAGCCTCCCCCTGAATACCAGCTCACTAGTGCTGAGCTGAAGCAGATAGCGGAGCAGAGCCTGTCCTGTGGTGACCTAGCGTGTCGCCTGCTGGTGCAGCTCTTCCCGGAGCTCTTTGGAGAGGTGGATTTCTCCCGCGGCTGCAGTGCCTGTGGCTTTGCCGCCAAGCGGAAGCTCGAGTCACTGCACCTCCAGCTCATCCGCAACTACGTGGAGGTCTACTACCCCTCTGTGAAGGACACAGCTGTGTGGCAGGCTGAGTGCTTGCCACAGCTGAATGACTTCTTCAGCCGCTTCTGGGCCCAGCGAGAAATGGAGGACAGCCAGCCAGGCAGCCAGGTCACCAACTTCTTTGAAGCAGACCAAGTGGACGCCGGCCACTTTCTAGACAACAAGGACCAAGAAGAAGCTCTGTCTCTGGACCGCAGCAGCACCATCGCCTCGGACCATGTGGTGGACACACAGGACCTCACCGAGTTCCTAGATGAAGCCTCCTCCCCAGGTGAGTTTGCCGTGTTCCTCCTGCACCGGCTCTTCCCGGAGCTGTTTGACCATCGGAAGCTGGGTGAACAGTACAGCTGCTATGGCGACGGTGGCAAGCAAGAGCTGGATCCTCAGAGGCTGCAGATCATCCGCAACTACACGGAAATCTACTTCCCGGACATGCAGGAGGAGGAGGCCTGGCTGCAGCAGTGTGCCCAGCGCATCAATGATGAGCTGGAGGGCCTGGGGCTGGAGGGGGGCAGCGAGGGGGAGAACCCACGGGACGACTGCTATGACTCCTCCAGCCTGCCAGATGACATCTCAGTGGTCAAGGTGGAGGACAACTTCGAGGGCGAGCGGCCTGGCCGGCGCTCCAAGAAGATCTGGCTGGTGCCCATTGATTTTGACAAGTTGGAGATCCCACAGCCAGACTTCGAGATGCCAGGCTCAGATTGCCTACTGAGTAAGGAGCAGCTGCGTAGCATCTATGAGAGCAGCCTGTCCATTGGCAACTTTGCCTCCCGCCTGCTAGTGCACCTGTTCCCGGAGCTCTTCACCCACGAGAACCTGCGCAAGCAGTACAACTGCAGCGGCTCCCTGGGCAAGAAGCAGCTGGACCCAGCCCGCATCAGGCTGATCCGCCACTACGTGCAGCTGCTCTACCCTCGGGCCAAGAACGACCGCGTGTGGACTCTGGAGTTTGTGGGCAAGCTGGATGAGCGCTGTCGACGCAGGGACACGGAGCAGAGGCGCTCTTACCAGCAGCAGCGCAAGGTCCATGTACCTGGCCCTGAGTGCCGGGACCTAGCAAGTTATGCAATCAACCCCGAGAGGTTCCGAGAGGAGTTTGAGGGGCCCCCGCTGCCTCCTGAAAGGAGCAGCAAAGACTTTTGCAAAATCCCCTTGGACGAGTTGGTGGTCCCCTCGCCCGACTTTCCGGTGCCTTCTCCCTACCTGCTGTCGGACAAGGAGGTTCGTGAGATCGTGCAGCAGAGCCTGTCGGTGGGCAACTTCGCTGCCCGACTCCTGGTCAGGCTCTTCCCTGAACTCTTCACAGCTGAGAACCTTCGACTGCAGTACAACCACTCCGGGGCTTGCAATAAGAAGCAGCTGGACCCCACGCGCCTGAGACTCATCCGCCATTACGTGGAAGCTGTCTACCCGGTGGAGAAGATGGAGGAGGTGTGGCATTATGAATGTATACCCAGCATTGATGAGCGGTGTCGCCGCCCCAACAGGAAAAAGTGCGACATCCTCAAGAAAGCCAAGAAAGTGGAGAAGTGACAAGTCTGGGGCTGCCCAGGGACTTGGGTCACCACGGACTGAGCAATGGGTGCCCTTGGGACTGAGCGTTGCTCCAGAGCTCGTGTACGACGGTATCCACAGACAGGCACCTTATGTCAGTGGGGAGTGGTTTCCTACATTTGCACACACCGCCTACCCAGCCACAAGAAAGAAGCCTTGAATTTGGTCTCTTGTATTCATGACTTTGTTCCGTGTTCCCTGCTGGCGCAGCTGGAGTTGGGGAGTGGCCAAGCTGTGAAATGAGAGAATCGATAAGGTAGAGTCCCTTTTCAGGGCTGGGGCACCCTCCCTAACCCTCACAATCCAAAATACAAATTTAGGCTAGCTGTGGTGACCCACACCTAGGCAGAGGCCATTGTGAGTTCAAGGCCAGTCTACTAATGAATTCCAGACCAGCCCAGGGCTACATAATGAGACCCTGTCTCAAAAACACCAAAATACAAATTCAGCAAGCTTGTTTCTCTCCCCGTTTTACATCCCCCCCCTTTTTTTTTGAATTAAAATGAAACCCTTTTAAAGAAAATCATGGCTCTTTGGGAGCCATTTTACTTAGGAAAAGAAATCTTAAAAAAATATTTGAGATGAGATACTGTACGATTACTTAAATTGCTGGGATTTTTAAAGATGATTTTAGACTTATGGTTTTTTTTTGTTTGTTTTTGTTTTAGAAATGCCGTATTCTGGCATTATGTGTAACTAGCTTCAGGTGGCACGGTGACTGGTTTTACTAATCCTGTGTTTGACATCTGGTTTCAGAGAGTCCCGAGGCCCCTCGGATTCAGCAGATGGGATGGAATATAAGTAGTGGGTAGCCCCTTGATCCTGTATGTGAGTTTCCCTGCTGCTGTGGCCCCCAGAAAGGTTACCTGTGGCCCGGCCTGTCTGCCACTGCCGTGTGGTGCTCACTGTGTAGACAGAACACTGGAAGATGATGTGAATGTAGATAGACTGGAGGCATAGTTCACGTCTTCACGTGAGCTGTGTCCTTCCACAGCCCCATTCCCTCTCCGCACACAGGTGCTGGATTAGAGGGACAGACACATTGGAAGGAACACAATGTGTTAGGGACATTTTTGTGTGATTTATGGGTGGGCTTCTTTTGGGTTCACCAAGAACTGTTTACTTTCCATGTATTTGTACAGAGTCCCTATCCCCAGACCTCAGTGTTAGCTCCTCCCGTGAGCAGCATGGCCTTGGACCTCTATGAGCCTAGGCTCTTGCAGGTGTTGGAGGGACCCAAACCATCTTAAGTGGAGCACCCATGCCCCTTCCCAGCCCCACTCAGACCTTTCCCCTCAAACCTTCTAGGAAGTTCTGCCGTCCTCTCCTGGCCCACCCCTAACGAGGAGGTGCACGTGTCTTCCACCCTTCTACACTGGGGCCAGATGCCTAAGAAGGGCAGGAGACGGTGCTCCCCAAACTGAATCCATCTTACCATTGACCTCGAGAATTAATTCAGTTGCCTGGGTAGTCATAAGACCCTTGTGGGACATTACAAATGTGATAACTTAATGACTTACTATTTTGCTACCTTAATATGCAGAAATATTAGGAATAATCTATGAATTTTCTCATACAGATAAGAACTTTAGTTCTAGTAGACAATATGATATAATTTTGCATGTACCCAATGGGCATTTAAAAAAAAACATAATTTTGAATACTATAAAGCTTCTATTCACTGTCATTTTCAGATTATTTATGCTGTAACTGTAAACCTAAATTATTGTTGTTGAGAAGTGCACAGGGAGCTCATGGCTCTCTGTCACATGACCACACCTGCAAGCATTTCTCCTTACTAGAACACAAACAAATCAACCTTCTTTGTGCCCAGAAAGAAGGTATGGGAGCAGCCAGAAGACTCCCTTTTCCCCTCACTCGGGCCTCTCTCTAATGCCTTAGTCTCACACACACACATGCATGCGTGCATGCACACACCTACCCCAAAGATGGCTGTGGTGTTCTCTCATGCTTCCGCTAGCTTGAGAGAATTCCGCGGGATTTGTTCTGGTCTTGAGGGTGTGACCGAGAGGATTCCAAGCCATGTGAAAGTTGTCCTGAGCTCTAGAGTGGGGTGTGGCCCTGCGACGTCAGAAGCACAATCTGTTAGCAAGTTTTTAGAAGTCCTGTTTCCTCGCAGCAGAGAAACGGCAAGTTCTAGCAATTCAGCGTGACTTTGTGTAACCCAGAGCGTGTTGACTCTGGGAAACTGTATTTTGGTTTCCTTAACACTTTAACTATGTAGGGCTTCACAACCCGTCCCCCCCCCCCCCAAATCTCATTGTCCCTTTCAGTGAAAAGAGGCAGACACTCTGGGAGCATTTTTATAGGTATGGCATATATGGTCTCCTCACGTACCCATCCATACAGGTGGATCCAGTGGGCATTTTTTTTTTGTCATGAAGCAATATAAATATTAAATACTTATTTTTTCAGAATTTAATGGGTTTCATGAAATCTGTTGGCAACTGCTTTCCTTGTTTCCCATCTTCCCCATCTAACTCTTCGTTTGTGTTTTGGATTCTTTCTGCCTTGTATACAGAGGACTAAAGATTAGCACAGACATTCTGGCGTTGAGTAAGGTAGTGTGTCGGTGGGTGGTAGACGTCTTGCTTTTCTTTGTTAGGAAGCTGTTTAAAGAATGTATGAAGATAGTCATGAATGTATAGTGTTCGAATCCTGCTCTTAGTTCATGTGGCCGTGTCTGTATGATGACAAATGTTTGTCAGGGAATAAAGTGTCTAGTGTCATTAGCGCTCAGTGCCCTTCCCCTTCAGTGTTGAGCCCCAAGCCTTCCTTTCAAGTTAGGGGGTGAGGGGTTTATATCAGCAGCAATCATCAACCGACCAATGGGATCTACTTCGTGGTGACTGGATTTGGCCTGATCACACCACAGTGTGGCCGGCCTCTTGGGTTCTTGGAGAGATATCCTGTTTCTACCATTCCCCCCAGAGATTGCTTCTTGCCTGACTGGGAGGTTCCTGGAGACTCCTGGTTGGAAGTCACTGGGTCATTCTGAAGTGGGGGTCAGGGCCCAGGGCCTGGTACTGCTGTGGGAAGTCCTTGCCTCTTGTAGATCCAGCCTTAATGTCTGACATCCTAGCATGAGCAGACCCTGCACAGAGTGGATGTCAGGTTTCTACTGTGAGGAGTCAATAATGCGGACAGTTTTACCAAAGAGAATGAGACACCACATCACGTCTGCCTATTACCATTGATCTGAGTGCACCCTTAGAAAACTGAATGTAACACAAACCCAGGACATTTTTGGAAATTGTATGATCTCTAGCAACTTTGTGTGAATTTTTATACAAGCACTGTTTTATTAATTATATAAAATATAAAAATAGAAAGACTGTGGTCTCGTAACACTTCATTTCTGTGGGTCCCTCGCCACTTTGAGTGTGTCTGGATCTGTGTGTGCACCTTCCCTCCAGTCCCTGGGGAGAACATGAGTGTTTGGGGGGCTCAGTGCTTGGCCGTTTAGGTGCAGCTCACAGGGTTTCCGTCTGACCAGTTTCTGTAGAAAGCTTATCTTGGGAGGTGGGAAGAGGCAGGGTTCCAAAATTCCATGTACTTCACAGTTACATGACTTTGGCTTTTTGGGTTTTAGTTTTTTGTTTTTGAGGCAGGGATCACCTGGCCTGTAATGTACTAGACCCAACTCAAAGAGTTCCATATCCTACTGCTTCAAAAGAGTTCCATATCCTACTGTTCCAAAGAGTGCCTGAGTTCCATATCCTACTGCTTCTATTGAGATGGGCTCGGGCTCTCAGGTATCGATTGACTGACCTGACCTCTCTACACATTCAGAGTGCCGGGATTACAGGCTTGCGACACCATGCCTGGCTCAGTTGAAAAATCTTAATTGGTTTAATTTTGATTTCTAGATTTGGAAATTTTATTCCATAAAATAGGATGACTGTTGCGAGGAATCGAGCAGAGGAAGTGGGTTTTATAGTCAGGGAAGGGCTGAAGGAAGCAGAAGTCGGAAGAAGCAGACAGAACTCACGAGGAGCTTGATGTGTGGCCTTTGAAGCAAAGTGCTGCCGAAAGTTCACGTCCTCAAAAGAGAAAGAAATGCAGTAAGGCCTCGCTGCCTCTAGAGAAGGTTCATCCATTCAGTAAATGTCTTGGGAGGGCCAGCCAGCTACTGCGCCTGCTCCCTAACTAGCTAGCCCCGCCCCCATGTGTGACTAGTTAAGCCGCCCATTCAAGCCTGGCTGGAAGGTCCTGGTAGTTAACAGCACAGCACTTAACAGGCCTGCCCTGAAGCTGATTTGTAAGACGTGCGTGGGTATGAGCAGACTGGGCCTTGCTCTCTCTACAGAAGACAGCCAGGCCACTGCAGGTGTCCTGACGCTGGCCCCTGGCCTGAGGCACCACTGCTGGACCTCTGTTTCTCACAGACAGAAGCCATGTTGGTAAGCATGCTGTTAAGAGCTGACAGGGATTCCGCTTGTGCTATTTCTGCTGCAAGGCGTGAGGAGTTGCCATCCTTGGCTTTGACAAGCTGAAACCTTGGTGCTGAACTGCTAAGTGTGTGGGGGAGACACACTTTAGTATGCATAAGGCCTGTGGCCACCAGCACTTCTCTTCAAGAGTTGATACAATTGCATGACTCCAAGTTGACGTCAACATTGTAGCCTTTCCATTCTCTGCTTCAGAATCAAGAGTGAGGTTCCAAAGCCTTTTTTTGTTTAGTTGGCTTTTGGTTTTTTTTCAAGAGCGGGTTTTTCTGTGTATCCTTGGTAGCCTCGAACTCAGAGATCTGCCTTCCTCTGTCGCCTGAGTGCTGGGACTAAAGGTGTGCACCACTACCACCCAGCAGCATTTTTTTTTCAAGGACTTGCATCTTGGTTCTGACTAGACTGGAACTTGCTATGAAGGCCAAGCTGGCCTCTGACTCACAGAGATGCCCCTGCCTCAGCTTCACAATAAATGGGATTAAAGGTGTGCACTATCACACCCAGCCAAAATGATAGAATCTACATTGTTTAATAGTGGCTTAGATAGCAGAAACAAGCATTACCTGTGGGAACCCCTAAAGAACAAGTGTTCATTGAGAGAAATACTGTTTGCCCTGGATGACGTCTTTGAGCCTCGCTTGTCTCTTTTGGGCAGATTTAAAGTCTCGGCGTGTTGGTGGTGCCTGTTATCCGAGCACCTGGGAGGCTGAGGCAGAGGATGGTGAGTTAGAAAGTGGGCGGGAGCTGGAGAGATACTGAAGAAGAAGCGAGAAGGCTGGCTACTGCCAAGGGCTGAGCGAGGTGTGCACAGACACCTTGGTGTGGTGCTCCCAAGAAGGCAGCCAAGCAGCCGTTCTAGTCAGGAAAGCCAGCGATGTGCTAAAGCAGGGAAGTGGGTGCAGTCTGGGACAGTGTCCCTCTGAAGGTAAGCCGGCGCTAAGTGGATGCTCTCCCTTCGGGGCAGCGGTGTGAAATATTGGGGTAGGTGGGCCGTGCCGTGAGGTAGGACACGTGCAGGAAGGAAAATATGAAATGAGAAATACAATAAAGCCTTCGTGAAACTTCGGAAAGCAGAACAGGGAAATCGTTTCGCAAAGATGCACACAAGCAAAATGATGCCCACTAAACACAAGTGAGATGTTTGCCCAGGTGGGAGAGGAAGAGGGGGAAAATGCGCTAAAAGAGGGAAGGCCTCGGAAGAACGGGGAGAGGCCAGCGGCGCCAAGGTGCTACCTACGGAAAACCTCTCATGGGCATTGGGTACTGTTTGACAGCTGCTGCTTGGGCAGTGGGGGGCTGGGGGTGGGGGAGTGAGACATAACAAACCCTGGTCTGTAGTGTCTGCCCCGGCTGATACTGTGCTAGCAAGCCAGTCTTGCGGCTCCAGAGCAGTCCCGGAGGTGCTCGAGCCCTGCTCTGCTGCCAACATCAGGTTCCTGTCACTGCTCCCTGGAGACCCTCCTGCAGGTGTGGGCTGGGAATTCTCAGTAAAGCCCACCTTCACAGAGCCAAGGTAAGACAGAGATCCTCCTTTTCCCTTGAGGTAGGTTCATGAACATCCACCGAACTGAATTTTTTTTTTTTTTTTTGAGACAGTGTTTCTCCGCGTAATTGCCTTGGCTGTCCTAGAACTTGCTGTGTAAACCAGGCTGGCCTCGAACTTACAGAGATCCACCTGCCTCTGCCTCCTGAGTGCTGGGATTAAAGGCATGAACCACCATCACCCAGCTGTTTTTAGTTTCTTGAAAAAACAGATTTCCAAGATGGTGCTGCATGCCTGTAATCCCAGCATTGAGAGGCCGAGGCAGGTGGGTCTCTGTGAGTTCGAGGCAGCTTTGTTCTTCATAGCAAGCTCTGGTCATTTGAAATAAGCTCAGGACGCCATAGTGAGATCTAGTCTCCTCCCTGTCTGTGTAGAGCATAGATGACAGGGATGTCAGTTAACAACTTAGTCCCTAGAGTCCCTAAGTGGGGTTGTCATTTTGGTAAAAAGGCCAGATGAACCTAACAGTCCTAACCTTAAACCATGCATGCCTTGAACACAGCAACTGTATCCTGCAAGCACTGCCCTGGAAGAGCAGGATGTATTAATTTTAACTGTTTAGCCCCCCCCCCCCATTATCATCCTATTAGAACAGGATTTTCCAACCTCAGCACTGCTAACATGCTGCTCTGTTGGACACTGTTTGGACATTATGGGATGTTCAGCATCATCTTCGGGCTCTCATTTCTTGGTGTCCCTAGTATCCTATCCATCGTGATGACTAAAAACGTAATTATTGCCAAATGCCCCAGGGAAAGTGGGCAAGTTGCCCCACGTTGAGAACCCCTGCCTTGGACTGTCTCCAGGGGCTGTCTTTGATCGACTCATTATGTTGGTCACATTTTGACTGGGGATGTCTTGCCAGGACCACATTAAAAGGCAGCTGTCGTTCAGCTTCAGTAATGAGTGAGTTGTCAGAGCGCCATGAATCATTATGGATTGCTCTTACGTTTCTGCTAGTTTTCATAAATATGTTCTAGGCCCTCACGCTGGAGGCGACCCCGGAGAGATCAGTCTCCTGTTGCATGGCCAGGCTCACGTAATTTGTAATCAGATGTCAGTTTGATTTTTAGAACACTGTAAGAGTTAACTTTATTTTTAATTATGTGTCTGTGTGTATGGGGAGTCTGGGTACCCACAGAAACATTGTATCCTCTGGAACTGGTGTTACAGGGGATTTTGAGCCACCTGATATGGGTGCCAGGAACTAAACTCTGGTCTTCCCCAAGAGTAGTACAGGCTTTTGGCCAGTGAGCCCTTAGTTTGATTATTTTGGGTTTTTTTTTTAAATATTTTTTATGGTTTATTTAACTTTATTTTTTATGTGCATTGGTGTGAAGGTGTCAGATCCCCTTCAACTGGATCTTCAGACAGTTGTGAGCTGCCCATGTGGGTGCTGAGACTTGAACCCGGGTCCGAGCAGTCAGTACTCTTAACCACTGAGCCATCTCGCCAGCCCCTGATTATTTTGTTCTTTCTTTCTTTCTTTCTCTTTCTTTCTTTCTTTCTTTCTTTCTTTCTTTCTTTCTTTCTTTCTTTCTTTCTTTCTTTCTTTCTTTCTTTCTTTCTTTCTTTCTCTTTCTTTCTTTCTTTCTTTCTTTCTTTCTTTCTTTCTTTCTTTCTTTCTTTCTTTCTTTCTTTCTTTCTTTCTTTCTTTCTTTCTTTCCACCTGAGACAGAATCTCATGTAGCTTTGGCTGCTCTGGAACTATATAGACCAGGCTGGCCTTGAATTCACAAAAATTCATCTGCCTCTGCCTCCTGAGTGCTGGGGTTAAAGGCGTGTGTAACTACACCTGGCCGATAGTTTGATTTTTAAAAACTGTAGCTGGGGATGGGTCCAATCTGCTAAGTGGCTAAGCCAGGTATAAATTACTAATGTCCTTTTGAATGGCTGCCTCTAAGCCAGCGGTGGCTGTGTCCACCTGGAATCCAGCAGGTAGACAGCCAAGACCGAAGGCTGGCCCAGTTACATACTGAAGCCTTAAAAGGCTTTTCCTGCTCTGCTTTCTCCTGTTCTGATCCTTGTTCGTCCAGTAAGGACTGGGAGATGCAGAGATAAAGTTCTGGTCACAACTCACCTACCAACAGAGTGCGCGCTTTTCAGGAAACCTGCTGCTGAATTACATGCTTTCACCATTCAAGGCTTCTCGAGTTTCCTACTGGCTTTGCAAAGAGAAGCTGCTCAGGAAGAGGGAAGGGAGAGAGGATGGGAGGAGATGAATATGGCTATATAATTAATTATAACTTTGTTACGTGGAAATTGAAGTACTATATTTTTAACTGATAAACTCGGAAAAGCCAAAATAACAAGTGATGAAAACAGAAATTCCATGTTGTACTTTTTGTTGTTTTTGGTTTTGTTGTTTTCGAGACAGGGTTTCTCTGTAGTTTTGGAGCCTGTCCTGGAGCTAGTTCTTGTAGACCAGGCTGGTTTCGAACTCACAGAGATCCGCCTGCCTCTGCCTCCCAAGTGCTGGGATTAAAGGTGTGCACCATCAGCACCCGGCCCATGTTGTACTTTTACACAGTATTTATTATTCTTTCCTAAAGAGTTTAAATTTTTAAAACATTTTAAAACAAAAATTTGAGCTGACCTTGAGCTCATAGAAATCCACCTGCCCTGCCTTCCCTAGGGCTGGGATTATGTGTGCGACACTACACCCAGCTTTAAAACTGTTTAAAAATGAACTAATTCCGGGTGCACCTTAGCATGTGTGTTGAGGCCAGAGGATTGGTTCTCTCCTTCCACCATGTGGGTGTGAGGGAATGAATTCAGGTCACCAGGCAAGTGGCTTTACCCATCAAGTCATCTCACTGGTCCTTAGGAGTTTAAATTTTCTTTCTTTTTATGATTTATTTATAGTTTTTTTTAGTACATTGGTATTTTGCCTACATGTATGTCTGTGTGAGGGTGTTAGATCCTTTGGAACAGAAGCTATAGACAGTTATGAGTTGCCATATGGTTGCTGGGAATTGAACCTGGGACCTCTGGAAGAGCAACCAGTGCTCTTAACCCCCTGAGCCATCTCTCCAGCCCCTAAAATGAGGGTTTTATTCTTGTTGTTTATTTTTGAGACTCTATTATAGTTTTGGAGCCTGTTCTGTTTGTTTTGTTTAGTTGGTTTTTCCTCTGTAGTTTTGGACCCTGTCCTGGAACTAGCTCTTGTAGACCAGACTGGCCTCGAACTCAGAGAGATCCACCTGCCTCTGCCTCCCGAGTGCTGGAATTAAAGGCGTGCGCCACCACCGCCCAGCTAAGAGTTTAAATTTTCAAATAAAGACGAATTTTCTTGAGTTCTCCAAAACAAGATGAGCAACTTGACTCATGGGCCCTAACTTAAGTGCTTTGGAGTCTCTGGAAGCTCCCTTCGCTCTTAGACTTCTGCGATCTCAGACAGTTGTGGACAAACGAGGACAGGGCGGAGTCTTTGAACGGCTCCTTCCTTAGACCTGGCTCCCCTGAGTGTACACGCCATGGATGTCATGTCGTGTGCTCGTGTGCTCCGTGTGCTCAGTTCTGCTTTTTTTTTTTTTGGTTTTTCAAGACAGGTTTTCTCTGTGTAACAGCCCTAGATGTCCTGAACTAGCTCTTCTAGGCCAGGCCTGGCCTCACACTCATGAGATAGATCCACCTGCCTCTGCCTTCGGAGTGCTGGGATGAAAGGTGTGTGCCACTACTGCCCAGCCGGTTCTACTCTTCATTTAGTTTTAGTCCTTTGTGTAACGCTCTTGGGAGGGTTAGAACAACTAGTCTATTGCTCTAAGGGTCAGATAACAAATATTTTGGGCTTGATAGATCATAGCAACTGTCTTGTATGTGTGTGTACATATACGTACAAGTATATAAGGTTAAAATTTTTAAAGTAAAAGGAAACCCTGTGAACCACGCATATGCTTGGTACCTACAGTGGCTAGAAGAGGACATCGAATCCCCTGGAGTTGCAGACGACTGTGAGCTGTCATGTGGGTGCTGGGAACTGAACCTGAGTCATCTGGAAGAGCAGAGCTCTTAAGCCTGAACATTAAAATGTTGAAGCCATTTTACTTTGAGGGTCATTATGAAGCCAGTGTCTGGCTACATTGGTTTACCTATGAGCCCTAAATAAACCACTCCTAATGGACTCTAAGTAGACCAGTTGGAATTGGAGGGGCAGCTTCACTCCTCTGGACTGTAAAAGACAAACCGAAGACAACTGAAACTAGTTTAACAGTGGTAAAAGGTTCTCTCCATTCTGTCCAATCATAATCTGAAAGGCAATCTTGACTCCGTTAATTTTAGCCACAAAAATCCTGAATATGGGAAACAGTCCCTAGGCAGCAAATATTTAAATAAACACCAAGAAGCAGGGGCGGGTGCTACACGTCTATTCTATAGTTCTATTTATTTATTTATTTATTTATTTATTTATTTATTTATTTATTTATTTATTATGTATACAGTGTTCTGCCTGTATGCATACCTGCACCCCAGAAGAGGGCACCAGATCTCATTACAGATGGTTGTGAGCCACCATGTGGTTGCTGGGAATTGAACTCAGGACCTCTGGAAGAACAGTCAGTGCTCTTAACTGCTGAGCCATCTCTCCAGCCTTTATTCTATAGTTCTTGCTCTTGGGAGTTAGAGGCTGGAAGATCAGGAATTCAAGGCCAGCCTCTGTATCCTAGTACTTGGGAGGCAGAGGCAGTGATCCTGATTTTGAGGCTACTCGGCTATACAGGGAGACCCTGTCTAACAAAATAAAACAAATTCCATAAATGAAACCCACAAAGAGACAAGGCCAGTTTATTTGACAATGACTCCTGAGGTAGTCAGTGTGGAAAATGTAGGCGGGTCATGACGTCCTCTCTGGCCTGGGCTCCTGCACTGGTCTCTGCAGGACAAGGGAGCTCTCAGAGTGCCGGGCCTACAGGAGCGCAGGAGAAGGAAACCCAGATCCCAGCTTCCACAAAATGCTCCAGTGATCCCACAAACGACAGAACTTTATTTCAGTAAAAACGCCCTCTTTGCACGGCGGCCCCTCTGACAGCAGGAAGCAGCCGTGGGGAGACGGCACGGTCATTTAGTCTTTGGCAGCTTTAAGTTCTTCCACCGTCGCAACAGCACTCGGTACTTGTCACTTTCCGTCTTCTCATCATAGACGGCTTTCAGGAGAATCCGCATCACCACTTGTGTCCCCGTCTCTTTGTTCTCTCCAATGAGGAGATCCAGTGTATCTCCCACCTTCACCTGCCAACAGAAGGGAAACCGCCTTTACTCCATGGTGGTGCACACCTTTAATCCCAGCACTCGGGAGGCAGAGGCAGGTGGATCTCTGTGAGTTCGAGACCAGCCTGGTCTACAGAGCTAGTTCCAGGACAGGCTCCAAAGCCACAGAGAAACCCAGTCTCGGAAAAACAAAACAAAACAAACAAACAAAAAACCAGCCCTGCTTTGTTGTTTTTGTTGTTGTTTCAGTTTCATGTGCACTGGTGTTTTCCCTGTTTGTACATCTGTGTTAAGGCATCAAGACTCCTGGAATTTAGCCAGCCTTTAATCCCAGCACTTGGGAGGCAGAGGCAGGTGGGTCTCTGTGAGTTCAAGGCCAGCCTGGTCTACAGAGCTAGTTCCAGGACAGCTAGGGCTACACAGAGAAACCATGTCTCAGAAAAAAAAAAAAGGCCTGCCCAGAACTCCCAGGTACTTTTCTGACTTCACATCCTTGTTGTTTTTTTTTTTCCTATCTAGCATTTACCCCCCCCCCCCCCCCCCCCCCCCCGTTTTAATGTGGTGGTTGTCACACAGGAAGAACAAGTGAGAAGAGCCCTGACTTCTCTGACAGTCACCCTAGGTCTGAATTGCATTGTGGGTAGGCATACAAGGGAGCCTCAAGCAGAGGGGCTGGACCCAGGCAGTACTTTCCTGACGGGGATGACTGGCAGATGGATGCCCATCAGTCAGGGAACTGGAGGAGTTCTGAACAGACCTGCCTGTCTGAGGAACACTGTAAAACACAGAAAAGTGGGGCACACTCAGCAAGAATGTACAAAGAAAGCACTAGATGATCCAGGAAAAATATTGGCACTGATTTCTAACCTAGGTGACCTTCCCAAAATGGGGATGGGACAGTTTGTTACACATCTGTCACCATGGAGCAGTGGTGGGCTGCCTCGCCAGCATTACTCAGGGAAGGAGGACCGCACAGAAAGAGCAAGAGTTGGCTAGAGGGGCTGAGGCCAAACTATTCTTACTAGAGGTCTTGTGACTAGGCTTGTCAACCCACACTCTGGAGCAGCCATGTTATCTCCAGGGACCAGTAGCAAGGGCTTAGTCTGTGCTGGACACCAGGGAAACACCTGTTAGAAGTAGCTGGGTCCAAGGAACTCAGAACATTAGAGAATCTGACCAGGAACTCAAGAGGGCTTAACATAACCTGGTTCTGCCACTGCTGTTCCGCCAAATATAAGCCAGGACCAACAACTGCTTCTCTTGGCTAAAAGCAACTCATATGTGGGCCATTGCCTCTACCGAAGGGCCTAGGGAGCTGGCTCAGTGGTTAACAGTGATCAATATTCTTGCCACCTTGAACTGCATTTCCAGGGGATCTGACACCCTTGTCTGGCCTCCATGGGTACCAGGCATACACATAGCATATAGACATACACGTAGGCAAAACACCCATTCACATAAAATAAAAATTTTTTAAATCTTTTAAAAGAGTAAGTATAAAACAAACAAGAAACCAAGCCTTCTCTTCCATAAAGAAACAAATACACAGCTTAGAAGCTGGCCTATTAAAACTTAAATGTTTTCTCATTTATTTTATGTGTGGGTATTTTGCCTGCATGTCTGTGTGCCATGTGCATGCCTGGTGCCCTTGGAAGTCAGACATGGGATGGATCCCCTTGGAATTGGAGGCACAGGCAGCTGTGACCCACATGTAATGCAGGTGCTGGGAAGTGACCCAGGTCCTCTGGAAGAGCAGCAAGTGCTCTTAGTTGCTTAAGCCATCTCTTGAGCCCCCAACTTAGGTTTTGGAAAGTTTCCCTATTTTGGGGATGAAGCGCATGTGTACCAAGGCCTGTGTGGAGGTTGGAGGAGGAGGAGGAAGAAAAGCTCCATGCAAACACAAGGGTGAGCAGCTGGGAAAGGCGGAGGTGATGGGCACGAGAGGGCAATACACTCAAAATACATCATATGCATGCATGCAAAGCCACAATGAAATATTATAATTAATATGTACTAATAAAAGCGTTTTTAAAAAGGAAAAAGGTGATGGCATGTCTTCCTTCTAGGGTGCAGATGTCTCCTCTTAGCCCACTCCACCCTGGGAGGTGAGTTAGGACGTCATCAGTCCCATCTTGGGGTTCTCAAGCCACTGTCAGAGCAGGCTTGCTCAGCCTGGTGCTCTCTGGACCATCTAGTTTGCAGAACACAGGAAACCTGCTCGGTGGCAGGTGATGACTCGGGGGAGCTGAGCTGCAGCGACAGGCATGCTGGACCCTCAGGGCCTATAGCCAGGCACTGGTTCCATGGAGCAGGCTGGGGAAGCAGGCATGCTTTATTTAGTCCCATCTGAGGCCTGGTCCTCTCAGACACAAAGCAAAACTGGCTGGGATTAGTGGCTGTTTTAAATATCTACATTTCAAATCTCCCCTTAGCTGCAGTTTCTATGACTACCAGGCCTCCTAGTAACAAGGCAGCCGAGTGTTAATATTGGCCTCTGCCTTTCCTGACCCTCAGGAGAAATCTGGAAAGCAGCCGAAAGGACAGAACACCCAAGGCAGAATGAAGCCCAGTAATTAGGCTGTGGTGAACAATACCTCAAAGCAGGGAAGAGCAGGCTATGGAGTTTGCACGGGGCTCCAGCAGGGGTGTTCAGAAGGTAATGCAGCAGAGAAGGCAGCTCGGCTACAGTCAAGACAGCAGCAGAGGGGTAGAGAAGGGCCTGTCTGGAGCACTGGCTTTTGTGCAGGTCACTGAACAATGGCTGACAGATGATTCTGCACCTGCCAGCCCAAGGTTATCAGAGCTCTTTGGCCTTCACTAGGAGTTGAGACCAGAATGGAAGAAGCTGCCCCTCTTTCTGTGGGCAGAGGCAGCAGTAACGACTGCATGATCCCCAGGGACAAGGACTGGAGGAGCCTCAAGGTTCACCAATGCAAACAGATGACACGCTCACTGTTCTACATCCCAGGGCACCGCGAGGGAGCAGATCCTACCTAGCAGGCTTTGGGAATGTGAAAGGAAGAAAAATAAAACCCCCTCTTCCAAACTCTGTCTCTTCATCACCCCTCACTACTAACAGGTTATGTTTCTAAGCATGACACCAAAAGACAGGTTTCAGGTTGGCCTCAAACCCACTCTGAAGTTCTGACCCTTCTTCTTGATGGGGTTAAGGTTTATGTGTCACTGAGGGGTTGAACCCGGGGCTTCTTTACACGCTAGGCAAGCATTCTATCAGCCAAGCTACATACAGCCCAAGTGCTGCTTTCTAGCTTTTAATTAAAGATTTTTATATCTCCTTTATTGAGTTTTGCTAAGTGATATAATCTCATGGTTTAAAAGCAAGGTCAAACATTCTTTAATGCCAGCACTCAAGAGGCAGAGGCAGGCAGATCTACAGAGTGAGTTCCAGGTCAGCCCGGGCAACAATAGTGAGACTCTGTCTCAGTCAACACTCATTATTTATATCTCAGTGAGGGCAGATGGCACAGCCCTTGCAGCCAGGCCTGATGACCTGAACACAAGGAGGGAGAAAGAATCCATTCCTTCAAGTTGTCCTCCACTCTACATCCAAACTGTGATGTTCATGAACCCACATTCCCTGCTCCCACAACTAAATACATGTTCTAAAAAGCCAGAAAATAGAAGACATGAAAATGAATGCAGGAGAGCTGGAGAGTTGGCTCAGCAGCTAGGAGCACTTGTTGCTTTTGCAGAACTATGGGTTTGGTTCCCAGTACTCACACAGTGGCTCACAACCTATGTTTGGGGAGACCTGATACTCTTCTGGCCTCTGTGGGCACCAGGCACATACATCGTGCATATACATATATGCAGGCAAAACACATATACACATAAATCTAAAAAGCATTTAATTTTCGAAATATAAAAAGCATGAAGAAAATGAATATGGGGCTGGAGAGACCCTGGTTTGGTTACCAGGGCTCTCAAGAGGCTCACAGTCATCTGCAGCTTCAATTCCAGGGGACCTATGACCTCCACAGGAACTGCATGCATATGCAGATAAGCAAAATACACATACACAAAAAACAAGATTTAAAACCTTAATATATTCCACAATAATCTATTCTAAGTACTAGTAATTTTTAATTAAGAATATATGTAACATAGCCAGGCAGTGGTGGCGCATACCTTTAATCCTAGCACTTGGGAGGCAGGGGCAGGGGATCTCTGAGAGCTCAAGGCCAGCCTGGTCTACAAAGTGAGTTCCAGGACAGCTAGGGCTGTTAGATAGAGAAACTGTCTCACAAACCATATGTAATATCTATAAACATGCATGCGTACATTGTTTGTTTTGAGATGTAGTTTTGGCTAGTCTGGAACTAGGCAAGTACACTTAACTGGCTGAGTCTGTAGCGGTCTTCCTGATTCTGCCTTCCAAGGCGTGTGTCACCGTGTCTATCGCTACACACACATAGTGCGTATATGCATGTCTGAATATATTGTGGACATAGGGTCTCACATAGCACAATCTGGCCTATAACTCCTGATCCTTTCTCCATTTCCCATGTGCTGGTATACACACAAAGGCTATTTTTAATAGAATTTTACTTTTACCTATGTGTGTGTATCAGACAAACAGATCTGTTGTTAGAAAGCAGATATTGAAGTACATTCTCTTATGAATCATTTTTGTTTGGTTCTATTTATTTTGAAATAATGTCTCAGTGTGTACCCCTGGCTGCCCTGGTGGGACTCATGATGTTCGGCCCCAGCCAGTGCTGGTATATCAAGGAAGCATCGTGACCCTGACTTGACCTCTTTCAATTAACAGTATCAACATGAACTTGTCAGAATTACAAAACATGGTTGTGCCAGCTGCCCTTCGGAGAGCAGAGCTCCTACAAGACCCGCCGAAGTGAACAGCACTGTCCACCCGCTCAGGCGGCACCTTCCCAGTCAGACCTTTCTCTGTAATCTACCTCCATGACTCCATGGGGCTAACACTGGCTTATTCCAATTCTTCCGACTCATAAGGTCACGAAGACTGAGGAGAGATGGTGGCCCACAGACAATTCCATCAGCGTGACCAGGACGGAAGCCCTCAGAGAGGGCACCAGGGCCCAAGGGGGGATTGGGGACAGCACTGACCAGCAGGACAACAGGCAGGACCATGTGGCTGTCATTACAGGCTGGGTGGCTCACCGTTCTGCTCTTCTTCCATAACTTTTCTCCATTCAGTCTGAGTTCACCTTTGTAGAATGCATCTTCTACTTTGCTATTAAAAAGAAAAGATTTGAAATGTAAATAAACTCAACGACCACACAGCTTTGAGAAAAACACCAGATGTCAGTACCCAGTGAGTCCCCACAAAACAAAAACCCCTGCATTTCCAGTGAAAAGGGTGAGGTGCCAAGTGAAAGTGGGCACCATCTACACACATCTCCAACAGGGAGCCCAGGGCATTTCTGAGGCCGAGAGGCCCCTGCACTTGGGCAGGTGACTGCTGCATGGGGCCTTGTGGGCCAGTTCAGAAGTGACCACATGGCAGCAGCTCGGTGAGTCACAGTGGTCAGAATGAGTGGGTCCTTCCTGTCCTCGGCTTCCTGCTCTGCACGGGGACAGAAACACCAGGTGCCACACATACAGAGATGCCATCAAGGAACCGCCTGTGTGCACTGAGGTTGAGTAATTCCAGTCTGGCAGCCGGTCTCTTCACTCTGAATCTCTGGTGACAGACCAGACAGGACACAGACACAAACAAATCCTCCCTTCTGATGACCTGACTCAGGAAGACTGACATCAGGGCTCGGCTCCATAAAAGCAATAGCCACTGCTCTCTTATATTCCATGAATTTAAACAAAGTGAAACACACAATTAACTATTCCATAAAGATACACATTACATAAGGGAATTTTTTTGCTGAGACAAGTAGCTGGCTGTCCTGGAACTTGCTCTGTGACCAGGCTGGCCTTGAACTTAGAGACTGCCCTGACTGTCTCCCAAGTGCTGGGATTAAAGGTCTGCGGAAATCTTGAGTTTGCACCTGTCACAATCCGTCCTCATATACACACCATCCGTGACTGCTAAAGGGATGAACAAGCAGCAAGGGCACCACCAGAACAGAACATCAGCAGATAGAATAAATATGCTAAGGAAATCTCAAATTCCCACTTCTGTGCACTGCATGGGGTGCCTGCTACACGTGGGCCCAGCCAGTGTCTACAGATTTTAATCCTGGTGGCTCGTCCCTGCAGTCCTGCATTAGGAGGCTAAAGCAGGATTTCAGCGAGGGTGAGGCTGTCAGGAACTAAACTGTAAGTTCTAGCCCAGCACTAACTATTGAGTGATTCTGTGGCTTTAAAAGGTGAAAGGGGGCCTGTGAGATGAAACTCAGAAGCTGGAACCCACAAAGCTGCAAGGACAGAAGCAGCCTTACACATGAGTCTTTTGGCTACGTGTCACCGCTGCCTATCATTCAGACACTGCATAAACAGATTTTAAAAAGGAACAACAAAATTCCTAACATGCTTAAAGTCACATACTAGTAGTTTGGCCCAAGGACCCACTTTTTGGTTTTTTGTTTCTTGTTTTTCTTGTTTTTTTTTGTTTTTTTGTTTTTTTTTTTTTAAGCCAGAATTTCTCAGAGCGGCTCTGAGGTTGGTCTCGAACTCACAGAGATCACCTGTAGTATTGTAGTATGTAGCCTGGCTGCTTCCAACACTTAGCCTCAGGTGCTCGGATCGTAGGCCTGACCTAGCACTCTAGCTCAAGACACTGCATCCTTTTGTGTGTGAGAGACTGCGTGCCACAGCGAGTCTGTGGAAGGTCAGAACACTCTTGGGAACCAGTCCTCTCCTGTCTCCTGGGATCAGGGACTAGAGCTCAGATGGGCAGACTATATGCACGCACCTTTACCCACTGAGTCATCTCACTGGCCAGAAACTGTATTCTTTTTTTTCTTTTTTTTTTAATTATTGTGTGTGTATGTGTATGTGTGAATGCTGTGGGCACATGTGTTCGTGGCACATATGTGGAGGTCTGTGGACAGCCTGTGGGAGTCAGTGTTTTCCTTATATTCTGTGGATCCCAGGGATTGAACTCAGGTCATCAGACTTAATAACGACACTGACCCACTGAGCTAACGCTCAGTCTACTCCTCCCACTGATTCTGGAATGTACTTCCTCAGACTGTAGGATGTGGGAAATCAGTGGGGGTTTGCAGCTATGCACCTCTAATAAAATGATCTCTTTCTCTTTTAGAGGTTGTTACTAGGGTCAGAGGCATGGTTCAGTAGCAGAACACTTGCCTACCATGTACAAGGATACACTGTGGAGAAAAAGGAGAAATGTCATTAAGTCAATGACTCAGAGCACACCAATCGTGTTCCGATCGGGGAAACACGGCACCAAGGATTGAAAGGCAGTCAGGCGCTTCCTCGGGAGCCAGTCCTTTCATCTGTAGAGTGACGTATGGAATAGGCTACTTTTCACAACTATGGTTATTATTCCCCAGAGCAGAGGCCGAGTTAGTGTGGCACAACACCAAGCAAACGGGAGGTCCATCATACTCACTTTCTCCCAATATCAAGGCCTGTCTTCAGGATGACATCGTACCGGAAAGACTGGACCACTTTCTCCAGGTCTTTGTAGTCCTTGACCACGCCAGGGTCATCCTCAAGCTCTTCTTCCTGCTCACTCCTCTCGGGGTGATGGATCTCCTCATCGGAGTCCTCTTCATCTGCATCTTTTTGCAGAGTCTTTCTAGTGGATTTTTTGGAGTTTATATTGCTTTTGAGTCGTATGGAAAATGGAAAAGTACATTTTGGAGCTACTAACAGCCCTGGGAGTCGCAGAGGAAAAATGCTACGGAAAAGTGTTTTATAATTTGATGCGTTTAACTTGGAACTAGAAAAATAGAAGTATCGATTCCAGGAAGCACAGAGTTTGTGTGGAGAGGTTCCTTGAAGCACACCCCAGAGTCCGAGCCAGGCGTCTGGCTTTCTTAGAGCACCAGTGAGCAGTCTGAGCCCAGTTACAGCCATGCTGCACGTGCCCTGAAATGGAGAACAGCTGGGCGTTACTTCCCAGGCGCAGTGCTGCTCCGCTGAGCTTGGCGCACAAGCACGGACAACTGGTGCCGCTTTTCCCGTGCCCTGAGGGCCAGCACACTTGGGTTTGTAAAGACCATGCTTTGCTGATAAGAAAAAGGATTTCACAAGCTTAAATGCATGCATACATAAACATGACCAACTCTGAAGCACGATTAATAAAAACTGAGAGACAGAAATTGAGGGTCAACCCGAAGGTCAGAAAAGTAAAACAGCCAGTCACTGGCTGTCATCTCTACCTCAGTCCAAAATGGCGATCCTGCCTCCAGGAATCTCAGAATGAGACTGTGACTGAGAGCTGCCCCCCCCCCCTTAAATTTCTCTCTAGTGCTGGGATTAAAGGAGTGCACCACTACTGCCTGGTTTCTATGACAAGCTAGTGTGGCTACTGGGATTAAAGGTGTGTGTCATTGCTGCCTTTTCTGTAAGTCTGACCAGTGTGACTGTTTTACTCTCTGATCCGCAGGCAAGCTTTACCTATTAAAATACAAATGAAATCCACCACAGAACTCTTAGTTGGGAAGTCTCACATTTCAAGTCCGGATCTCAAGGCTATACTTTAGGACTGACTTCTCTGATAACGAGCCTCACGATTTTCCTTCCTAATTTCATTAATTACAAAGCTACTAACAACTACTGTCTGTGTGGCTCACAGACAGCACAGGTAGCTGCTACTTCCAGCCGATAGGTAAGACCGGGAAGGAAGAACAGGCAAACAGCACAGGCTCCACTACCACTTTTGAGTCCCAATCTAAATCCTAAACGACAAGAAGCAGGTGGAATTTCAGGGATTGTAGGGCTTCTGGTTTTCGATGAACTGTTGAAGGAACTGCTAAGCAGAACCAGTCAAGTTTTGTTGTTGTCTTTAATTTTCTTTTTTAGATTTCCTTGTTTCACTTGTACGAGTGTTTTGCCTGCGTGTATGTATGTGTATCATGTGTGTGCCTAGTGCCCTCAGTGGTCAGAAGAGGGTGTTGGATCTCCTGGAACTGGAGTTATAGATGGTTGTGAGCTACCATGTGCATGCTGGGAACCTACAATCCTGGTCTTCTACAAGATCAAAAAGTGGTTCAGTGGTTGAGAATACTTGTTATTCTTACAGTGTAGGTTCGATTCCCACACCCCCATGATGGCTCACTACCATAGGCACCAGGTATCAATTGGTGCACAGATATGCATGCAGGCAAAACAGTCATCAATTGGTCATATACATACAATGTAAGATCAACAACTGAACCACTGTCCACTCTTACTTTGTTTGAGACAAGGTCTCATACTATAGCCTCAGCTGGTCTGAAACTCACTATGTAGCCCAGATTTTCCTCCAGCTGATGGGAAAGATTCTTCCTGCCTCAACCCCAAAATGCTGAGATTACAGACATGGGTCACCACATCTGGCAAGAAACTATAGTTCAGTATATTCCAACCCACCCAAAGAAAGATTTTTAATTTTATAGAATTAGGATAAAGAAAGACAACAGCTAGCCAGGTGGTGGTGGTGCACACCTTTAATCCCAGCACTCTGGAGGCAGAGACAGGCGAACTCTGTGAGTTTGAAGCCAGCCTGGTCTACAGAGTGAGTACCAGTATAGGCTCCAAAGCTACACAGAAAAACCCTGTCTTGAAAAGCCAGGAAAAAAAAAAAAAAGAAAAAAAAGAAAAAAGAAAGAAAGAAAAAAAGAAATAGAAGAGCATATTCTACGCTGGGTATGTAGTCCAGTTGTAGACCATTTGCCTACCATGCACATGGCTCTATTTGATCCTAGCACTGCAGAATAAAGGAAAAGAAAACAGCTTATTTCAGGAGTTTTAGATTCTACATGGTCCATGGTCACCCCAACATGAGCAGAAAGCGTAGCAGGCTTGGTGGGAGGAACTGCCATCCAACTTAGAGGAAATCCCCAGCAGCACCTGGGCCAGGGCGAAGGCAGTCTTGGGGTCAATCCCTGGATATCTATATCATAAATCCCATTGAGATGGCTCAGGGTTAGGGGTGCCCGAGTTCGACCCCGAAGCCCGCGTGTTGGAAGGGCAGAACTGACTCCTGCAGACTGTCCTCTGGCCCCACATGCACTCGTGAGCACAAATACTAAGGAATAAACACTGAAAAGTCCTTGCTTCACAGCATGCTCCTGTATCCTTTCAGGATGTCTGGAAGGGTTTCTCCTTGTACCCACCACTGGCAGCATTTTTGGAGGTTTATTTATTTTGCTTTTATTTGTATGGGTGTTGCCTGCATACATGTTTGTGCCCACAGAGGTTATATAAGAGGTTGTTTCTGGAATTACAAATGATTGTGAGCCATTATCTGGGTGCTGGGAACTGAACCCAGATCCTCTGGAAGAGCAGCCAGTGCTCTTATCTGCTGAGCCATCTCTCCAGCCCCACAGGAAGCATATTTCCCAATACTAGGAAAGCTTCTAGCTGAAGATATCAACTTGTTCATGTGTAAATCTAACAAATGTTTCAAAGCATTAAGCCAAATGGTACCTTTATTAGCTACTCACTCTCTGTCCGTGATCTCCTTCACCTTCCAGCAGGCAAACATCCCAAGTGATGGAAGTCTAGATAAAAATAAAATTAAAGGAAGGCATTATTCTAGTTTTTGCTAGAGATGGTGACCATTTGTAGATGCAACAGTGAGCAGGCCCCAAGGGAGGAACCTGGGAACACAGAACTGATTAGGAGAGTCCTGAGTAAGGGCTGGGGTATCTGAAAAGGCGACTAGCCAGATTCTGGAT
>NW_026068065.1:677838-692300 GCF_014885135.2 Alexandromys fortis | reverse complement strand
TCTCTCTCTCTCTCTCTCTCTCTCTCTCTCTCTCTCTCTCTCTCTCTTTCTCTCTCTCTTTTCATGACAGGCTTTCTCTGTGTAGCTTTGGCTGTTTGGCTGTCCTGGAACTAGCTCTTGTAGACCAGGCTGGCCTTGAACTCACAGAGATCCGCCTGCCTCTGCCTCCCAAGTGCTGGGATTAAAGGTGTGCGCCACCACTGCCCAGCTCTGGAGCTCCTCTTAAATCAAAGCAGTGAACAGGGAATGTTGGGTTCTTACATACCACTAAAGAAACAAGATGCTGGGTGAGTTGGAATGTATAAGTAATTCAGAGAATCAGGAGGTCAAAGTCAGCCAGGGATACAAAAACAGTAAGAAAACCAAACAAACAAACAAAAAAATCCAAACCAAAACAAAAAACCCATCTGGGGTAGATGGCACTTGCCAATAATCCCAGCACGTAAGGGAGACAAAGCCAGGACAAGTCAGGATGGCGTGTACTTCTGGGGCCAGGCTGGTTGGTCTCCATTGCAAATTCTAGGCTAACTGGGTCTACACAGGAGAACATATCTCAAAGTAAGAAGACATGAAAGGATTCTAGGGGCTGTGGGGATGACTCGGTGCTAATGGCACTTGCTCTACCAACATAAGAATCTAAGTCCGAAACCTCCCACCCATGTAAAAGGCCAGGCACATCTGTGTGCGCCTGCAATCCCCAAGCTTTGGGAAGCAAAGACATTAGCTCACTAATCAGCCAGGAAGCCTAGTCACAATGGTGAACTTCCAGTTCAGTGAGGAGCCCACTCTCCAGACAATGAGGTAGAGAGGAAGACATTGGATGGGGATGGCCTGACATAGCTTCAACCTCTCTCTCTCTCTCTCTCTCTCTCTCTCTCTCTCTCTCTCTCTCTCTCTCACACACACACACACACACAGACACACACACACTCTCTCTCTCTCTCTCTCACACACACACACACACACACACACACACACGCACACACACCCCTGAAGAAGGATTCTATAACTAAAAAAAGTCTCTTTTCCTTTGGTACGGCCCCTGAGTGTCCCAACTCCTCTGCCATCCCCTGCCATTTGTCCCTTTCCAGACTCTGGTAGCACCAATATGGCCTTTGCCATCCCCGGAAACCTTTGAGATAAGATTTCACGTACTCTAGGCTGCTTTAAATTCACCATGTAGCAAAGGCTGCCCTTGAAGTTTTGATCCTCCTGCCTCAGCCTGTAGAGTACTGGAATTACAGACAAGGATTATTATACCTGGCTTCAGTGGCTTTAAATTCTTCCAAATTCCAGACTTGTACACATGAGCAGAGTTAGTATAAAAGACCTATGGCTGCTATTCACAGGAAGGCCGGCTGCCAAGCTGGGTGCTCACCAGTATCTGGGAACTTGAACTTCAGCAGAGTCCTCCAAACTTGGAGGAGTGGCTTGCTGTACTGAAGCTGTAATCTGATTTACGCTGAGCCCTAATTTCTCTTCTGGAAGCCTGCTATAGTTGTTGGAGGAATCACGCAGTAGATACCATCATGCCCAGTTTCCTTCACTCTGCCCCAGGCCACGCCCCTTCCTTCCTTTGCTTCATAAACCCAGCCACAGGTATGGTCACGTGCTGAGGCCCAGGCCTCTTGGTTGTTAATCAGCAGATACAATGTCCAGCTGCATGTCTGACACAACCACATGGGTGACCGAAAGCACCTACCTCACAGGCAGTCCAGGGCCTGACCTCAGACCTGCTCCGCTCAGAGCCTTCTTTATCTCTGTACCCTTCTGGAGGATTAAAACAAGCTAGCAGGTTTTTTTTTTTTCAAGGCCAGTTGTCCTTTACTTGGGGGGGGGGCTTAGGGGGATTGTGGGGGTCACCGGGGTCCTGCCTGAGGCTGCCACATGCTGGGGTGACAAGTATGTCCTGCCACATCCAGGTTCCAGTGACTTTCCCCCTCCTTGCTTTAAGACAGGGCCTCAGGTAGCTCAGACTGGCCTTGAACGCTTCTGCTTCCACCTCCCAAGTGCCGGCTACTGCTGAATGTACGTGATGTGCATGATGTGCTTAAGTCAGGGTGTGAGCACAGCACGGCTTGCATGTGGCATCCAGAGGACATCTCAGGAGTCAGGACTCTTTCCACCTTACTTCTCAGGTAGGGTCTCTCTTGTTCCCGCCATGTGTACTCCAGGCCAATAATTCTCTTGTCTTTCATCTTGGCAACAGAATACTGGGACTACAGACACACACTACACACCTGGCCTTTCTGCGTGGGTTCCAGGGAGTGACCAGGTCTTAAAGCTTGGCACAAAGTTCAGGCCAGCATGAACTACAAAGCAAGACTGTCTACAAAACCAAATACCTCAAAAACACTCCAGAGAAAAGACTCTTCTGGGCCTGGTGGGGCGGGAAGATGTGAAGTTTGACACCTGCCTAGACCAATGAGTGTGTTCATGGCCAGCCTGGGTAACTTAATGAGAGCCTGCCTCAAAAATCAAGAGAATTTAGTAAGCTGTTACTGTACATCTGTTCAAAAAGCCCATGGTTAGGAAGGTCCTGGGAGGAACCTGTTGTTTTGTTACATTGATATGGTATCAAACTGCCTTCTAAATACTTACATTTATACCCACAAAATGAGTTAGAAAAGTTTTACAGTGGATATCCATTAAAGTGGAAACTAATCAAAGTGTGGAGACTAAGTGCCTGTTATCTGCTCAGCCCTAAATGAGACCTTTTCTTCCGGTTTTTCAGGGCTTCTCAGTGTAGCTTTGGAGCCTGTCCTGGAACTTGCTCTGTAGACCAGGCTGGCCTTGAACTCACAGAGATCCACCTGCCTCTGCCAGTCACCAAAGCTACAGAGAAACCTTAAGGGTGGGGAGAGAAAAATCAAAAACAAAACAAACAAAAAAAAGAATAAAGATTTACCACTTGGCTCTAGAACCTGGGAAGTTCAAGGTCAACAGCATCTATTTCCCCCCTCTCCCTCACCTTTCCCTCCCTCATACTTCAGAGGTGGACACCTGGGGGAAGGCCTTCTTGCTGCACCACAGGGTAGACAGAGGCCAGAGAGGGCAGAAAGTGTAAGCAGGCCAGCTAGAGCTTGTTATCATACCAAAGCCATGTACTCCCTGATGACCCACTAGGCCATGAACAGACTTGCCCAAGAACTTCCATGACCCTGCTCTTCCTAATGGCACTGCACCAAATTCCCAACACACGAAACTTAGAGGACACATTCTAGCCAAACTAGGGGTCCTTGTCCGCACGGGTCTAGTACACTTTTGCATAGATAAGTATACTAGGTGACCTCACCTTCAAGTCTAAACTCAAAACCCCTCAGTCGGGCCTACCCATTCCAAAGCTATTGACTTCTGGCCAACCAATCCCTTTGAACACCTACCCCACCCCCAGAGTTTATCACACGGAATTTACTGGTTGTTACTCATCTGCCTGTGCTTACATTCCCAACAGTAGAATTCCTCTTCATCCCGATTTTATTTTCCTTCACTTAATCTCAAGTGCACAGAATAGTGTCTAGTAGTTAAAAACTTGTGGAATCTGGGAACGGTGGTGTGAACCTGTATTTCAAGCATCTGGGAAGGAGGCGAGAGGTTGGGGGTTTCAAGGACATCTCCACTACAACGTAGACAAGTCTTCAAAATAAAAAAGGATAACAGTACGACCAGAGGACTGCGGCATTAGAACGAGCTCAGAAAAGAACAGAGTGTATCTGAACTGACACTAGCTCTCCAAAAGTTTTAGATACCTAAAGTGGCCCTGGCTGCATGAGTTCTCCAGAAAAAGTTTTAGTAGGAAAGTGACCTGGCAGGAGTCCGTCTTACAGGGTCTCCTTGGTGGCGGTCTGCACTAGAGATGACTCGGGGAGAAAGGTCTGTTTCGGATTCGATTTTTACGAAGCTATAGAATATGCTAACAAAGGCTAAGACTGCTGGGAGCGTAGTGTTCAGGATGCAAAGGCAACGCTGCCCTTGAGTGCACGATGCTGAGAACGGATCCGTGTTCCCCAGCTTGTCACCGCTCGGTGTGACCGGGAGCCTGGCCTCCAGGCGGGAAGGTCTACTGCAGTTACGAAAACCTTCCCTTCTGGGGACATCGGAGGCTGACTTCTTGACGAGGACGGGTTCCCCTGGAACCCTCCTATTCCGCACCTCCCCAGATTCCCCCAAGGTCAAAGGAAACTGGACACCCACGCCGCCGGCCCCGGGTCAGTGTCTGCAGCCAGTTGCGGCCAAGCGCCGGGACGCACAGCCTGGGTCAGCTCAATTCCTAAGATCCCGGGTTTCGGGAGGCTTCCCAAGGCAAGCCCGACCCTACGGAACCGGACGTGCACGCAGATTTGACCGCAGCGCTGCAGGGCAGAGGCGGGTCGCCGGCGAATGACCCGCCGAGGGGCTGGGCTGGCGAGCCAGTAGGGGCGCACTCACCTGCGAAGTCCGCTGGTCCCTCCCCGGACCGCGCCGACCGCAGGCCTGGGGGCCACCTCTGTTCCTGCCCCGCCTCTTCCGCCCAAGCCCACGCCGGAAGAGTGGACCCCGACTCGCGTGTGAGCTTAGTGGCGCGGTCACAGCGACCCCTGCTGGACGCGGCGCCTTGGATGACCGCGCTGTGGAACTGTGCGTAGGTGTGGGATTGGGGAGTGAGGAGTGGGGGCGTGAGAGGCTCCATCGCAGGTCGGCTGAGCTCGGCAGCCAATTCCAGAAGAACTTGGTTTGAAAGTCGAAGTTCTTTCTCTGGAGTAGTTTCTCTTGGACGTTTTTGTAAATTACAGATGTTGTCTCCAAAAAATTGTACACAACATTCCAGAATTTAGAGTGTTGGCGTTTAGAACATCTTTTCCAATCCCAACTCAGGGTGCGGGTGTACCCCTGTAATTCTAGCACTCAGAGATGGAGGTAGGAAGGGCAGGGGCTCAAGGTTTTTCCTGGGTACAAGACTAGAAAGTTTGAGGCCGGGCTGAGCTACGAAGAAATAAATATAAATAGGAACACAACACCTGATGCTCCGGTCAGCCCGTCCTGAGGAAGTGGAGGCAGGAAGAAGACGCTGCTGGGCCTGCCGTGGCTACAGGGCAACTTGGAGGCCAATCTGGGTTACCTGAAACACTGTCTCAGCCAATTTCTCCTCTGATTACAAAGTGGTTTATAGTTGTGTTTGTGCAAGAGGAAATAGCAGTCATAAATTGTTCCAAGTACTGTAATGATACATTTTACACTGTTGGCATTGCGAGGGATACACAGTTGCATTTACTTGTTGGACCTCAGGATTGAACTCAGGTGTTTAAGTTTGTGAACAGAGGCCTTTACCCTCTGAGCCAGTTCACCAACCCTTGGGTGAAATGTAAAAGGGGTGTGTGTGTGTGTGTGTGTGTGTGTGTGTGTCCGAGGACAACTTGCAGGAGTCATTTTCTCCACCTTGTGGGTCCCAGAGGGCAAACCTGTGTTGCCAGGCTTTCTAGCAAACACCTTTACACACTGAACCACCTCACCAAGGTGAAATCTTTTTTAAAATGGTGTATAGAGGGCCTGGAGAGATGATTTAGCAGTTAGAAGCACTGGACTGCTGTTCCAGAGCATGTGGATTTGATTCCCAGCACCACATGGGGGCTCACAAACATCTGTAGCTCCAGTTCCAGGAGATCAATCCCCCTTCTGGCTTTTGAGGGCACCAGGCATAAGGGGCTCACAGGCAAAATACCCATACACAAAATGTGAGTTGTTTGAATATATTTTTATCTTCTTTATTATTTTTTGCTGTTATTGTTTTGTTTTGTTTCAAGACAGAGCTTCTCTGTCCTGGGTATCCTGGAACTCGCCCTGTAAACTCAGAGCTCCGCCTGCCTCTGTCTTCCTAGTGCTGGAGTTAAAGGTGTGTGCCATCATCACCCGGCTTCTTTACTAATTCCTTAGGGATTGCCAAAACATTTGATCATAACAAGTAGGTATTATGCAGAAAGAAAAAAAAAAAAACAGTAAATTTCAACCAGGCGGTGGTGACTAATGCAGAGACAGATGGACCTTTGTGAGTTCAAGGCCAGCTTGGTCTTTAGAGCGAGTTCCAGGATAGGCTCCAAAGCTAAAAAGAAAGCCTGTCTCGAAAAACAAAACAAACAAACAAAAAGTCAGGAAAGCTGCCGTTGGTAGTTCTCTGCACACCCTGCTTTTAGCTGAAGGTCAGTCTGTTTCAACATCTGGACTTGATCAAGGATCCCAACACTTTTACCATTCCCATGGGGCTGAAATGTTGGGGTCCTTGATGTGGCCATGCTCACATCAACAATACACATTCACTGACTACTTCGTCTGCTTCCCGTAGGGTGTTGTGTACACCTATAACCTGCAAACCCACAATTTGGGAAGTAGAAGCAGGAGGGTTGGAGGTTCAAGGTCATACTAGTAAACAGAGTTCCAGGCAGTCAGGCTATGCGAGACTCTCTTCTACAAATGACTAAACAGGACTGGAGGTATGCTTCAGCAGTGAAGACTACACACTACTCTTACAGAGGGCGGGAGTTTGGCTCCCATCGTGCATGTAGGGCAGCTCACAACTGTAAGTCCAGCTCCAAGGGATACAACTGGCCTCTGAGGGCCCTGCACTCATAGGCACACACACACATACACATGCACATGCACGCATGCGCGCGCGCACACACACACACACACACACACACACACACACACACCAGACACACATACTTAAGATATGGTGTGAAGCTGGGCAGTGGTGGCGCACGCCTTCAATCCTAGCCTCGGGTGGCAGAGGCAGGCGGATCTCTGTGAGTTCAAGGCCAGCCTGGTCTACAAGAGCTAGTTCCAGGACAGGCTCCAAAGCTACAGAGAAACCCTGTCTCGAGAAACAAAACAAAACAACAGCAACAAAAAAGATATGGGGTGAGTGAGGGACTTTGGCAGGTCTAGTGAGACTACAGCAGGTGACAGAATACGCCATGGAGAGAGGGCTGGAGTGTGGAGTTTATCTGAGACAAAGGGAATGAAAAGGGAAGAGAACACAGGAGAGACAGAGAGACAAAGAGGGAAGGAGGAGAGAGAAGCCAAACACTTGCCTTGGTGGGGGGGGGGGAGAGATTAGGACTTACTTGCCATACAAGAGTGGTGACTGCTGTGCCAGGTTCTCAAGGGGCACCAAGATACTAATACACGTACTTTTGGGCTTTTTGTTTTTGATGTTTTGTTTGTGTGTGTGTGTGTGTGTGTTTTCAAAACAGCACTTCTTTGCTTAGGATTGGCTGTCCTTGAACTACCTCCTGTAGACCAGGCTGGCTTTTATCTCATAGAGATCTACCTGCCTCTGCCCCACAAGTGCTGATATTAAAGGTTTGTGCCACCACTGCCTATTGTAGCCACACGTTGGGGCAACACCTGTTGGGGTCCAGCCTAGACGGGTTCGTACTTCCAGGGTGGTGGTGTGTGGATTAGAAATGTTAGGTAGAATAGACAGAGAAACAAAAGAAACAGAGACACAGGATAGTATCGGGAGGGCAATCCAGTGGATGCTGAATAAGCCTGTGTTTACTTCTTAGGATCTTTAAAAACCCCAATCCAAAAAAGGGGAAGAAAGCAAAAGATATTTTTTTGTTGTGTTACAAGGAACAAAGTGATTACCATCTTAATACTTAAAACACCAAGTGACCACACCCTAGGTCAAGATACCCTGTTAGTGGCCACACCTTAAGTCAAACCTCTCGTCAAGAGCCCTGAAGGAGTGAGGAGAAGGCTTTAAACTCTCTGATCTTCAGTCAAGGTGGAGCTGACCCACTTCTGTAGGCCCCCACAACCAGGCTATTTACATAGTTTTTAAACAAATCTTTTAAAATAAGTAAATACCTTTCTGTGCCAATATCATTCCCTTGAACATGGTAAATGCTCCTAAGACCTACCAGGCTTTATGTAAGAAATGTGGCAAGCGCCAGCCCTACAAAGTGACACAGTACCAGGACAAGTATTCTTTGTATGTCCAGGCTAAAAGGCCTTCTGACAGGAAACATTCCTACACTGGGCAGACTGAGTCTGTTTTCCCCAAAAGGCTAAAAGTACAACAAAGGCTGCGTGGAGACTTGAGCCTGGTGAGCCCAGCTGAGGTCTCAGAGAAGGCTGCCTAGCCAGACGTGTGAGCATTTAAGCTGATTTTGTTATGTAGACAGCAGTCATGAGCTTGTACTTAAAAAGAAATAAATAGACACGAAAATAAATACAAACAAATTGAAATTACTTAGCATATATCTTTCAAGAATTATTTTTCTTCTAATTCTATTCAAAATTCAAAATTATTACTGAGGGTTGGGGACGTAGTAGATGCTTGTAATGGGTTAAGTAAAAATATGTAATAGATTAAGTGAAAATGCTGTGGATCAAAAAAAAAAAATGCTGTGGATCCCCGAGGGGCTCAGTGGCAGAAACACTGCAGGTCCCCAAGCAGGGGCAGTAGGCAGCAGGTCCAAGAGCAGCCAGTCCCAGGCAGGGATGGCACAGTTCCCAAGTGGCTGCAGTAGGCCACAGGGGGTCCCACAAGGAGAGACAGACAGATGGGCAAGCCACGAGACCATGCCACAGGTCTCCAAAGGCGGCTGGTCCCAGGCAGGGAGCCACGCAGCAGGAGAGAGACAGAGACATGGATAGGCACACCATGCAGAGTGAGGTTGGATATTTATTTAGTGGGTTATGGAGGGGAAAGATGAGAAGGAAGAAGAAGAAGAAGAAGAAGAAGAAGAAGAAGAAGAAGAAGAAGAAGAAGAAGAAGAAGAAGAAGGAGAGAGAGAGAGATTATCAACATTTTAGATAAAAAAAATTGGTGTTGTTTTGTTTTTCAAGACATGGTTTCTCTGTGTATCTTTGGAGTCTGTACTGTAACTTGCTCAGGCATGCCTCAAACTCACAGAGAACCTGCCTCTGCCTCCCAAGTTCTGGGATTAAAAGTGTGTACCACAACTGGCTATATCAAAATTCTTTAAAATTCCTTTCCCTACTTGTTGAGACAGAGTCTTGCTAATGTTGCCTAGCTTAGCTGCTCTCAAATTCCTGGGCTCAAGTGATCTTCCTTTTCAGCTTTCTTAGTGTGGGGATAATAGGCAGGTAGTTTGGGTTATTTATTAACTTATTTTTCAATGCATGTGTGTTTTTCTACATGTATGTCTGTGTCTAAATATCATGTCAGAGCTTCTGAAACTGCAGTTATAGATGGTTGTGAGTCACCATGTGGGTGCTGGGGGAATTGAACCCAGGTCCTCTGGAAGAGCAACCAGTGCTCTTAAACACTGGGCCATCTCTCTAGCTCCAGTTTAGAATTTTAAAGTGTCTCAAAGGTCTATTCTTGTGCTTGAGTCCAAAGACCCCCAAGACGACCACCATGGAGCCACACTTCCGGATACAAAAGCATGGTTTTGTTTATTAAGTACAGGCTAGCATGGGTCCTCTGCCTCACAGTCTGACACAGCAGATGGAGGGAGAAGGACCCTGGTAACTATTCTAAGGGGTTTATAGAGACAAAAACCACAAAGCAGTTACAAGGTTACAGTCTCAAAATTACTTATCCTATATCACCATTGGCTAAAGATGAGATAAAACTCAGCTGTTAGTTCCTGATAGGCTGTTAGTATCTAAGGGGTATAGCAACAACCCGCCCTGGTTACATCCTCCAGACATCTGCTGACCCTGTGCTAACTGCTGGGGCTGCTTGAAATACCACCCAGCTGATAGGGGAAGTTGGGTGGGGAAATAGGCTGCAGGCAGTAACTTTCTGTAACTTAGGTTTTTTCACTAGCTAATACTTCCCCTAAAGAGGGGTCCTATGGCCTTCATCTTATCCTGGGGGCTGGGGTGGAGGTTGGCCTTCAGTTTATCCTTAAAGCTAGGTTGCAGTTCAAGGTCCCAAAAGGGCACAGCACAGAAATGGAATCTTTTCTGGCCTTTCATTCCCTGGTAGGAATTATTTTTTGTTTGTTTGTTTGTTTTGTTTTGTTTTTCGAGACAGGGTTTCTCTATAGCTTTGGAGCCTGTCCTGGAACTAACTAGCTCTTGTAGACCAGGCTGGCCTCGAACTCACAGAGATCTGCCTGCCTCTGCCTCCCGAGTGCTGCACAGCAACTTTTATAAAGGAAACCATTCAATTAGGTGGCTTACAGTTTCAGAGGTTTAGTCCATTATCATCATGGCAGGACATGGTGACGTGCAGGCAGACACGACGGTGGAGTAGCTGAGAGTTCTACATCTTGATCTACAAACAGCAGAAAGAGTATGCATGCTAGGCATAGCTTGAGCATATATGATACCTCAAAGACATCCTTCCTTCAACGAGGCCACACCTACTCCAACGAGGCCACACCCACTTCAACAAGGCCACACCCCCTACTAGTGTTAGTCCCTATCAAATACTTGAATCCAAGGGGCCTTACCTATTCAAACCACCACACTGGCCTTTCTCTCGTGACTTTCAGAATCAGCATGCTGGTACTTTGGAAGTGTAGTACATGCTTTTTAACTGCTGAGCCATCTCTCCAGGTCCCCAGATACCTTTCTTATATATCCCTGGCCCACCTACCAAGGGATAGAGCCATCCACAGTGGGCTGTGAAGAGTTCAGGAATAGCATATGGAAATAAGGTGTCCGGTCCAAGAATATAGAAATATAAAGTTGTAAGCCCAAACACATTTTGCGAGGAAAAAGAAAATAAAACTGGCAACCGTCGTTAACCTTTAACAAACACTTTCTGCCTTAAGAGCAGACATCCCGGCAGCCACTGTGTACAGAGGCAAACTTTTAACAATTGTCTCCTGCCCCGGCTTCCCAGCTAGGCAGGTACAGCGGACAAAGGTTAGCTCCTAACTAGTGCTCTATGGGACCCTCTGTTTGGATTCCCTTAATTTTTAACTCTTCCCTTATGGGACTCTACTCTCTGCCTTGCATTCTTTCAGGGACAGTGAAAAGTGGCTGCATCTGCCCCAGGCTTTCGCAAACACTCTTAAAGTTAATATTCTAATGTCTAAAACCAAACGTCGTAAACCTTAAAATGTCATGTGACTTCAAGGCTGTAAAAGCCCTTTTACCGCACCTGGTGCTTGATTTTACTACAAGAGGAAGCCCCCAAACCAGCTCCACTGCCACAGCTACAGAAGCCTCATCTCTGGCTGTGCTTACAGTTATAGCTGATAAGCTTTGTGTGCCCACATGTTTTTTTTTCTTTTTCTGGAATAAAGTTTGCTTCTGGTTTAATAGACTTCAGTGGTCTTTTCCCCATCATTGAATGATACCCATACCCAACAGGATATAGGATATATCCTATATCAATTAAAAATCAAGAAATCCCCCCCCCCCAGATATACCTACAGGCCAATCTGATGGAGATCCTTAATTGAGGTTCCCTCTGCCCATGTGATCAGTCATCACACATAATGGTCGCTGTCTTAGTTGCTGGTCTATTGCTGTGAAGATCAAGATAACTGTCCTTTTTTTTTTTTTATTATGTATACAGTGTTCTTGCCTGTATGTATTCCTGCGGGCCGGGAGGGCACCAGATCTCATTACAGATGGTTGTGAGCCACCATGTGGTTGCTGGGAATTGAACTCAGGACCTCCGGAAGAGCTGTCAGTGCTCTTAACCACTGAGCCATCTCTCCAGCCCCGGCCAAGGCAACTTTAATTGGGTACTTGCTCACAGTTTCAGAGGGTTACTCCATGACCATCATGGCGGGAAGCATGGCAGCAGGAGAGGCAGCTGAGAACTTACATCCTTTTCGTCGTTGGTGGTTAGTTGGTTGATTTTGTTTTGTTTTTGTTTTTCAAGATAGAGTTTCTCTGTGTAGCCCTGGCTGTCCTAGAGCTCAGAGATCTGCCTGCCTTTACTTCTGGAGTTCTGGGATTGCTCTGACTACTGGGTAGGCCCTTGCTTCTTATTAAAAAATTGGAGGTATAGAAACTGGGCTTCCTATGGGCGTTTGACACCTCACAAGCCTACCCTCTCCTCCAACAAGGGCACACCTTCTCCTACAAGGCCACAGCTATGACAATAAGGTCACACCTCCTACTCCTTCTTAAAGAGTTCCACTAACTAGGCCCCAAGCATTCCTATCTTTAAGCCCATGAGGGCCATTTTTACACAAACTACCACAGCGGGGGAAATTGAGACAGCTTGTCACATTGTGCTCATCGTAAGTGTAATACCCAGCATCCACTGCGGCATCCATCTTTGGAAGTCCTCTCCCCTGGACCTCCGGGAAAGCCCGCCAAGCACTGACTCCTCCCCAGGGAGGGTCAGGACCACTCCCACAGGCCATTTAGGCTGCTGCCCAGAAAAAGGAACACGTGGTCTTGGTTTTTGCATGGTCTTCCCCCTCTCTCTTTTTCTCGCCATGATCCCTGCCTCCTGGGAGCGCTACATTAAAAATGGGCACTTTTTATTCAGTCTAATTTGGTCTGACTGGAATTATCTGCATTGGCGGAGAGGCTCATCTTAAGGCTCATACCTAACAGTCAGGAGGAGGAGAGTAGTGAACACTTCTGTTCGGCTCACTTTCTCCTTAGTGTATAGTATAGGAACCCTCATCAAGATAATCCCCTACAGGCTTGCCCAGATGCCCGATTCTCGAATGATTCTAGAACTCATCAAGGTGACAACTGAGATTAACTTGGCATGGCTAATAGTGTCAATTCGACGAGATCTAAAATTAAGGCAGAATAAAAAAGACAAGAAAACTATGGAGATGGAGGAAGGGAAAGACCTCCCTCAGGAGTTAAATTGAAATCCTTTAACAACCGGGGCTGAAGAATCCCAACACAGTTAACATCTGCTCCAGGCCTGTCTCCTTTCCCAGCTGTAAACTGACAATTTCCTAGAACTCTTACTCAAGGAAATCCCTGATCCCAGAACCAGGACCATAAAACCTTCAAGAAACCTGCCACCCCTAGAATTCTGGGAAGCAGCCAGTGCCCACCACATGCCCTGGAGCCAGGAGGCTGAAAAACACACAAACAACCACTACACAACAGCAAACTGAAGTATCTCCTACCCTGCAGTTTATCCAAAAGGAAAAAAATTAAATTAAAAAAGCAGTTTCTGGACCTGTGGAGCCAAACCTTCTCCACTACAAAAAATTGCTTCTCAGATGGTGCATGGAGCCTTGTCCTGTCTCTGATACTGAGCCACAGGGTTGGGGGCACCACTTCTCAGACCAATAAAATCTACTCTCTCGACTTTTTGATTCCAAATTGAGTCTATTCTTTTGTTTACTCTCTTAAATTTGCCACAAACCCCATCTACAGTAAAACACATGTCCTAGACCCTCATGCACGAGGAGGGTCACCAACGATCTTTGTAAGAACCGTTCGTTGTGGCTGGCTTTAGAGGCACACTTCAGCGGTAGAATACTTGTCTGGGTGTGCAAAGTCCTAGACTTGACCCCCAGCATCCCGGAACTCAACAGGCTGAGGGGGAGGGATCAGTATGAGTTCCAGACCCGCTTGGACTTGCAATCCTCTGACCTCGACTCCACAGGCATGTGCCAGCACACCTGGCCCACAGCATGTTGTTAGCATTTTATATCTTCATACTTCCAATTCTTTTGACATTGAATTCTCTATCTATAAACACAGACTCATTTATACCAGTGTTTGGGTATCTTGCAATTCCCAGAGCTCTAGGCTTGGTGGTGTGGGGTAGTGTAGCTCAACATTATAGCCACTAGCTAGAAGCCCTTGAGTGCTTGAATGTGGCTGGTCTGAAGAGATAGTTGTGAGTGTAAAATACACAATAGATCTCACAAACAGATAAGTGGTTGACAGGCTCAAAAATGCCTCTCAACAATTTCTGCCTGAAGCAATCTCACCTGCGAGGCTCTCCTCCCTTTGAGAGTGGGTGGGGCCTCTGTCTTGCTTCTGAGCAGAGAATAAAACACGAATGCCACTTCCATGATCGCATCACATAAGGCTGTAACCTGCACTTTGTCCCCTGATTTTTTTTTTTTTTATTAACTGCCTTGCTTACTTTAACGAGCTATCCCAACATCTGGAAAGCCCACATGGCAAAGGATTTCAGAGTGGCTTCCAGATGACAACCAGCACGGAAGAAAGGGCTGCAGTCTGCTGGTCCACAACGATGAGTCCTGCAACAACCACCAAAACTTAGGAGCAAATTCTTCCCTTTTCAAGCAATAAGTGAGATCAGTTCAAAACTAAGGTAGTTGTTCATTGCACTGCCGTTCCATTACTACAAACTAGTAAGATGGTCATTTTTTAAGTTTTATGTTCATGAGTGTTTTGCCTGTATGCACATCTGTGCACCGAGTGCATGCCTGGTGCCCTGAGAGGCCAAAAGGGGGCATCAGATCCCCTGGAGCTGGAGTTTCAGATGATTATGAGCCACTATGTGGGTGCTGGGAACCGAATCCAGGTCATCTACTAGAGCAAGTGCTTAACCACTGAGCATCTCTCCAGCTCCTAATTTACTGTCTTTA
>NW_026068065.1:633886-676959 GCF_014885135.2 Alexandromys fortis | reverse complement strand
AAAAAAAAAAAAAAAAAAAAAAAAAAAAAAAAAATGCATAGGGATCATCCAAGTGTAAGAGGGAACCAAACTGAATTCATTTTGAATAAAACTTCCATCTTAAGTAGGGTTCAAATTGAAAGGTGTAGGCAAAAGCCTAGGTTTTGCTTAGTGTAAGACATGGTCCTGTCTTAAACTAGGTAATCCAAACTGTGCTCAACTTTTTGTCAATTCTCCTGCTTCTGCCTCCCAAGTGGTAGGATCATAGGCCTGGGCCAGCATGTTGGAGATTGAACACATGATCTTGTGCATGCTAAATTTACCACCAATCTACACTCCCATTCCGTCTCAAGATTTTAAATGACGAAATGCAAAGATCAGATTTGTATTTCAAAATTACTCATTGGATGCCGTCAAACAGAGGTAAAACTGAAGGCTAAAAGAACCGTTAACAAGCCGGGTGGTGGCGGTACATGCCTTAATCCCAGCAAAGGCAGCTGGGTCTTTGTGAGTTTTAGGTCAGCCTGGTTTACAGAGTGAGTTCCAAGAAGGCTCCAATGCTACAGGGAAACCTTGTAACAAAAACAAAAGAGAAACAAAAACAAAACAAAAAGAGCAGTTAATGGATGTGCTGGCTACACTAGACTGTCAAGGTGACAGGGTCTAGGACCACTGAGGAGATACATCTCTGGGCAGGCCTGGAAGGAGTTTCTAGATTGGGTTAACTGAAGTGGAAAGATGCACCCCAAATGTGGGTGGCACCCATGGGCTACGACCTCCAACTGAATAAGAAGCAAAAATTGAGCCTGGCACCCTTTCTCTCTCTGTGACCAGGAACCATCATGCCTTCCCTGCGAGATGAACTGTACCCTGGAATTGCGAGACAAAAATAAACTCTTCCTTCCTTCAACTGTGGGTCAAGTATTTGTCACATCCACGAGGAGGGTCACCAACGATCTTTGTAAGAACCGTTCGTTGTGGCTGGCTTTAGAGGCACACTTCAGCGGTAGAATACTTGTCTGGGTGTGCAAAGTCCTAGACTTGACCCCCAGCATCCCGGAACTCAACAGGCTGAGGGGGAGGGATCAGTATGAGTTCCAGACCCGCTTGGACTTGCAATCCTCTGACCTCGACTCCACAGGCATGTGCCAGCACACCTGGCCCACAGCATGTTGTTAGCATTTTATATCTTCATACTTCCAATTCTTTTGACATTGAATTCTCTATCTATAAACACAGACTCATTTATACCAGTGTTTGGGTATCTTGCAATTCCCAGAGCTCTAGGCTTGGTGGTGTGGGGTAGTGTAGCTCAACATTATAGCCACTAGCTAGAAGCCCTTGAGTGCTTGAATGTGGCTGGTCTGAAGAGATAGTTGTGAGTGTAAAATACACAATAGATCTCACAAACAGATATGTGGTTGACAGGCTCAAAAATGCCTCTCAACAATTTCTGCCTGAGGCAATCTCACCTGCGAGGCTCTCCTCCCTTTGAGAGTGGGTGGGGCCTCTGTCTTGTTTCTGAGCAGAGAATAAAACACGAATGTCACTTCCATGATCGCATCACATAAGGCTGTAACCTGCACTTTGTCCCCTGATTTTTTTTTTTTTTATTAACTGCCTTGCTTACTTTAACGAGCTATCCCAACATCTGGAAAGCCCACATGGCAAAGGATTTCAGAGTGGCTTCCAGATGACAACCAGCACGGAAGAAAGGGCTGCAGTCTGCTGGTCCACAACGATGAGTCCTGCAACAACCACCAAAACTTAGGAGCAAATTCTTCCCTTTTCAAGCAATAAGTGAGATCAGTTCAAAACTAAGGTAGTTGTTCATTGCACTGCCGTTCCATTACTACAAACTAGTAAGATGGTCATTTTTTAAGTTTTATGTTCATGAGTGTTTTGCCTGTATGCACATCTGTGCACCGAGTGCATGCCTGGTGCCCTGAGAGGCCAAAAGGGGGCATCAGATCCCCTGGAGCTGGAGTTTCAGATGATTATGAGCCACTATGTGGGTGCTGGGAACCGAATCCAGGTCATCTACTAGAGCAAGTGCTTAACCACTGAGCATCTCTCCAGCTCCTAATTTACTGTCTTTAAACTAGGTGTTTATCTGTGTAATTGTATGTACAAACACTTATGCTGGTGCCCTCAGAGTCCAGGAGAAGACATTGGATTCCCCTAGAGCTAGAATTATAGGCAGTTGTGAGCTGCCTGGTGTGGGTGCTTGCTGGGGAGTATGCTCATTGTAATAATGAAGCTGATTGGCAGATAGCAGGGCAGAAGGAGATTGGGCAAGACAGCCCGACACAGAGAGAATGCTGGGAGAGAAGGACTAAGTCAGGGCAGTTATGGGAGATACCAGCCAACTGCTCATGTAAAAAAATGAGGTATCAAGCCATGAGTCACTTGGCTAAGCATAAACAGAAATATAGGTAAATTTAAACATAAGAGCTAGTTAGTAATAAGCTTGAGCTATTGGCTGAGCATTTAAAATTAATATATACCTCTGTATGGTAATTTGGGAAGTGGCTGCTGGGTATTTGGGAACAGGCATTTGGGACAGGAAATGTCTGTTTACAGGTGCTGAGAACAGAACTTGGGTCCTCTGCAAGAGCAGTGTGCTCTTAACTGTCGAGGCTAGGCCCCCAACTCTAAACACCATAGTCAGATTAGGATTCTACCCCCTCAATATCTCATAAGGAGATAACAGTTCAACAAATGACACCTAAGGAACACACTAAAATAATACTCAACCACAGAAAGTACTAAAGAAGAATGTCAGATGCTGTAGGAAGTCTTACAGCCAGTGGTTACCTGCACATTGAGGCATGGTCCCTTATACTATATATACTGATGTAGAGCATGCATCTGGTCTCTCTTTTCTGTCCCCGGGATTTGGTTTCTGATCTCCGTTTCAGTAGAGGATTCTGATTTCTGAGTCTACCCCTAAATAAATGTCTATTTTTCTCAATTCTGAGCTAGTGTGGGATTTCTTTTAAGCATCCTTCTTCAGTCATATATCTCATAAGTAATGCTTATTTATTGATGACATGATAAAATAATAATATTTTGGCTACATCAGGTGTTTTCACCTCAGTCATGTTTGTGGCTCGGTACTTTGCTAGCAGAAGAGGATTTAAATAACTCGGAGTTCTGGCCAGCTTTTGCTCAGCCCTCTGAGAAACCTCATGAAAGGCGGATGATGGTAAGGGTATACGGTGAAAAATGAGATCGAGCTGAGAAAGCTAAACAGTTGTTTCCCACTGTGTTGTGGTGCTAAAGATTGAAGCCAGAGCCTCAAGGATGCTACTGAGTTTAACTCTAACACCCCATTGCTTCGTGCTGTGGTGGTTCACATTTGTAACCCCAGCCCCCAGGACACAGACGCAAGGGGACCTTGGGTTTGAAGGCAACCTAGGTTACAGGGGAAGACTTTCAGATGCATGGGAGCTGGGGATAGAGCTCAGTGGGTGGAGTGCTTGTCTAACACCCCAGGTTTGATTCAAAGCACCACACACAACTGCACGACACCACACACTTGCAATTCCAACACTTGAGAACCGAAGTCAGGAAGCTCAAGAGTTCAAGACCACTGTTGGCTACGTAACAAGTTAGAGGCCCGCTTGAGCTACATGAGACTTGTCTTAAAAAGAAAAAAAAAAATCTTAACCTGTTCAGTGAGATTGAGCCACTCTCTATGAGGTACCACTTCTGTGCCACCACACTGGGACCAAGTTCCCAGCATGTAGATCTCTGAGGGACAAATTACATCTAAACCATGCCACTCTGTTAAATTCAATAGCTATCACAATCATTTTTACCTAGGTGCCTAATAGAGAAATTTGAATTTAAAAATAGTGGTTTACATTATATGTCTGTGAGTCTCCAAACATTTCATGTAGCTTATGTTGTCCAATGTACTCAGCTGGACACCATATCTTTAGCACCACACTCATTGCTGAGCTGGTGGACTTAAAAAAAAATAGCCTGTGGGCTGGAGAGATGGCTTAGTGGTTAAGAGCATCGCCTGCTATTCCAAAGGTCCTGAGTTCAATTCCCAGCAACCACATGGTGGCTCACAACATCTGTAATGAGGTCAGGTGCCCTCTTCTGGCCTGTAGGCATATATTGTATACAAAATAAATAAATATTTTTTAAAAAATTAGCCTGTGTGCTTGAGAGAGAGTGTGTGTGTGCACATGTTACACAGTGTCTGCTCAGAAGTCAGAGGACAACGGTCAGGAGTTGATTCTAACATATCCTCCCCCACCCCCACCCCCAGGCAGGGTCTTTTTTGCTTTTTTGCTACATACTCCCGGTTAGCCTGCTTGGGTGCAGGGGATTGAACCCCCGTGGTCAGGATTTTCAGGCAATGCTTTTTACCTGATGAGCCACCTCACGGAGGCCTTGCTGTTGATTTGACAGGGTTTAGAACCCTCTAGGAGACCTCAGGGCTGTCTTCCAGAGAGTTTCCCGAGAGATGTGACGGAGGAGGGAAAAATCCATCCGAAATGTGAGGGCACTGATTGGCTGATATCTGGACTGCCACGTGACCTTCCAAGTGCTGGGATTAAAGGCATGTGCCACCACTGTCTGGGAAGACTTGTCTTAAAAACAAAAACAGACAAACAAGCAAACAAGCAACAACAAAATGCTTCTGGAGAAGAGGTCGGATTAGAGAACACACTGCCAGGCGGCCTCTAAGGAAATCATAAAAGACAGATACTATTTCAGTATGAAAAGATGGGAAAAGATATTCTAAGTAAGTGGAGCCAGGAAAAAACAAAACAACTACCACTGTTTAAGTACCTGGCAAAACAGACATCAAGCCAAAAGTAGTTAGAAATGATAAAGGTCTCTGTACTGATTAAGGTGCTGAAGTAAGGGATGGCTCAGGGGTTAAGAGCACAGGCCGCTCAGGTTGTTCAGTCCTGGGGAATCCAATGCCCTCTTCTGGCCTCTGTGAGTACTGCATGCATGTCGTGCACAGTCATGATGTAAATAAAACATAAAACATATATGTAAAATGACAAATAAATAAATATAAAAAAGTAAAAACCAAACAAAACTCCCCTGCACACTGTTGGATGATAAATGTGTCATTGAATAAATTAGAAAAGAGAATAAAAAATTCCTAAAATCAAGGCTGGATGCGGTGGTACAAGCCTTTAAACCTAGTATTTGGGAGGCTGAGGCAGGATGAGTTCTGTGAGTTCAAGGCCAGTCAGAATTGCAAGTGAAAACCCTGTGTAGAAACAAACAAACAAACAAACAAACAAAAAAGAACGCTGGGCAGTGGTGGCACACACCTTTAATCCCAGCACTCAGGAGGCAGAGGCAGGTGGATCTCTGTGAGTTCGAGGCCAGTCTGGTCTACAACAGCCAGTTCCAGGACAGCTTCCTAAGCTACAGAGAAACTCTGTCTTGAATCCTCCACCCCCACCCCCCCAAAATGAAAAAAAAAAAACTTCCTGAATAGAACTCCAGTTGTTGAGAAATAAGGCCAACAATTGACAGATGGGACCACGTAGAAGTAGAAAGGGAACAGATAATTGAGTAGAGACAGCTTCTAGAATGGGAGAAAATCTTTGCTCACTACACACCTGGCAGAGAATTAGTATTTAGCATATATACAAAGAATAAACGGTAAACAATAAAACAGATGAACCAATTGAAATAATCGGTTTTGGACTGAACTGAGTTCTCACAAGAAGACACAGTCAATAAGTGTCCTAAAAGTGCTCAATGCCCTTAGCCGCCAAGTAAATACAAATTAAAACTACCTTGAGATCTATTTCTCCCTAGTCAGAAAGGCTGTCACCAAGAAATGTTGTTGTTGTTGTTTTTTGATTTTTTCGAGACAGGGTTTCTCCGTAGCTTTTGGTTCCTGTCCTGGATCTAGCTCTTGTGGATCAGGCTGACCTCAAACTCTGCCTCCCTAGTGCTGGGATTAAAGGCATGTGTCACCACTGCCTGGCTCCAAGAAATGAATGACAGCAGATGTTCATGCTCGTGAGGATGTGGGGAACGGAACACCCTTATTCATGGCTGGAAGGAGGACGGACTGGCTTCCAGTTCATATCTTCCCAGTGGGGAAGTGTAGAAAGAACAAGACATGGAAGGAAAAACAGACATCTTTTCTTGGAAGAGGGAAAGAGTTTGCCTCATGTTTTCTGACTCCAGGAGATCCCAGGAATTGCTGCTGCTGCCCTGAGGTCATGCTGGCCTCAGCCACGGGTTGGCCTCATTGACACCAGTGGCACACAGCTGGAAGCAGGGCTTGGCTGTTTTGGGATTGTGTGGCATTTGTGGCTGATCAACTGCACCAGTTACCCTAGTTATTTCATTAATCTCCCAGAAATATGGCTACCCATTTGTGACCAGAACATTGTAATTGTTTTCTCTTGAGTAAACAGTGGGGAGGCAGAAGTCGTGTGCACAGCGGCTCCCAATCCTGAACTGTGTAACCTCCCTCTCAATTCTCAGGCTCTCTTTCTACACACACACAGTTTTCCCATGTTCTTCTATCGCATTTATTTATATATGTGTGTGGGTCACACCTAAGCTTGTGCCACAGGAACAATGGGGGCTTTCATATTGATCATGGTATATTCCTTAAGTTATGATGTATTTCTTAAAGTCAAAAATAGAAGCCAGTAATTGCTGTGGGACAATGGTCTTGTACTTTGTAAAGATTCGTTACTTGTACTGTTTTAATAAAATGCTGATTGGCCAGTAGCCAGGCAGGAAGTATAGGTGGGGCAACCAGGTAGGAAGTAGAGGTCTGGCAACGAGAACAGGAGAATTCTGGGAAGGGGGAAGTCTCAGTCTGCAGTCATCACCCAGACAGAGAGGAAGCGAGATGAGAATGCCTCGCTGATAAAAGGTACCAAGCCATGTGGCTAACACAGACAAGAGTTATGGGTTGAGATATAAGAATTAACTAATAAAAAGCCTGAGCTAATAGGCCAACTAGTTTATAATTAATTTAAGCCTCTGTGTATTTCTTTGGGACTGTGTGTTTCTTTGGGACCAAATGGCTGTAGGACCGGGTGGGACAGAAAACCTCAGGCAATAAGTAATAAAGCTGTTCATGTAGCCCTGGTGAAAAGAAAATCTGTTTAAACATATATAATGAATAAAAGATGGCCTGAGCTATTCAGTGCCACTTGAGAGCCACCCACTTGGTGGTTAAAGTTTTTCTTGTGCTGATATTCCTTTCCTGCTTGGCCTGGAACCTGAACCTGAGCCAAGGCTAGACCCGGCAGTTAGGGATTGAACTCTGGGTCTTGTACATAGTAATTTATCTAACTATTATTTATTTATTTTGAGACAAGCTCTTTCTTTAGCCCTGGATGACCTGGAACCTTTTATGTAGGATCTGGCTTACCTTGAACTCATAGAGATCTAACAGCCTCTGTCTCCCAAGTGCTGAGATTAAAGACATGCACTACTATGCTTATTTTATGTGTATGACTGGTTTGTCTGCATAAGTGTTTGTAACCACTTGTGTGTCCAGTGCCCAAGGATGTCAGAAAAAGGTGTTGAATCCCCTGGGGCTGGAGTTGCAGATAGTTGTGAGTTTTATGTGGGTGCTGGGACTTGGATCCAGGTCCTCCCCAGGAGCAACAAGTAAGCCTAACTGCCGAGCCATCTCTCCAGCCTCTGCATCACTTTTACCTGCAAAGAAATGTTTAAATGAATGTTAAGAAGAACCTTTGTTTTTAAACCAGAGCTCTGTTGATTTTAACCCAGGCACCTTTCTTCAGCAGAGACAGTTAAGTCCCTCTGGTCCTCTTTGAATGGATGAGAAGAACAAATGCTTTTTCCTTAGAGTGACATCCTAACACTGTATTGAACAAGATGTAAATCCTCATCTCTTTTCCATATGCTGGCTGTGAGTCTGGAAGAGCCTTGTTAACAGATTTAGAACAGATTTTACCAAGATGGGAAATGCCCTGTTTCAGGTAGCATTTCCTTTGACACTCCATTGTTCTTTTGAGTTGTAAAAATATTTTATCCAACTTTCCAGTCTACTTAAAACCTCACTAATCTCTCACAGCGTAAGAGTCCCTGTAGCTTTAGCCCTAACAAAACATTAAAATCTGAGAACAAGCTTGGGGTATAGCTCAGCGGCAAGGCACGTATGCTAAATGCACCCAGCACCAACCCCCTCAAACAAAAGCCTCCAGCCTCCTGAAACCAGAGGGACACAGAAGTGGGACTAAGTCACACACGTGTTAATATGCATAGACTCTCGCCTTCTTTCAATTTCACTGCTCCAGAGCAGAGGATCATGGGACTCAGCCTGCCAGCGGCACATGGTGCACTCTCCAGTGGTCCGGACTTCTTTTGTGAGGGGCAAGTGGGATTTCCTTTCGTCTAGAACTTAATTATCCCCGTTAGGCCCGGGCTCTGCCTCCTGCCCCTGGGTGGGCAGGAGCCTTTTTATCAGAAAGAGCCCACCCAGCTCAGGCCTTCCCAGGAGGCTGAGCCTGTCCCCTGAAGCTTTTCTCCCTCCACAATCCCCATAATTCCAGGAACTGGGGTGAGTCACTGACATTTGCAATGTGAGCTCTTTTTCTATAGCACAGTCCCCCTGTTTTTTCTTCATTTTTGCTATAAACCGTGTTGTGTGTGTGTGTGTGTGTGTGCTCTCATGCGTGCGCCTGCAACACACTCGTATGTACCACCTGGACTTGAAGGAATGTAGTCTCACAGTTGTTACAGACCAGGAGGATGAAATGAGGAAAAGCTAGACTTTCTGTCCAAGAACCCGTGAGTGATGAACTAAGAGCTCCCAAGGCAGGCGGTGAAAGCATTTCTGAGGCCACCGGTACAGAAAGTCAGCCTCCTGTAAACATGCTTTGTGTGAGAGTTGGGAAGCCCAAGGCCACAGAATACTCTGCTTGCTAATTTGTCCAAATAATGTTGTGTTTTGTGAATGTGTAATAGTGCAGCTTGTTTACAATGAAATGCCATGGCTGTGTCCTGGCCTCAAACTCTCCTCGGTGGCAAAGATTGCCAGTGTCACGTATGTCCCTTTGGAAAGAGTTTTTCTTTGACTTTAGAAGAAAACAAAACAACAAACCATAGTATACTCAATGTATTGGATTGTTTCACAGAGAAACCCTGCCTTGAAACCTCCACGCCCAAAAAAGAATTTATCATAGAGATTTCTATATAATACATATACAGACATATAACATATATGTTACATATGTATGTGCACACATTAATACATATACTATAGAAAAGAATTTAATGTTCTTTTGCAGCTTAAATGACTGTAATATTTTATAGTATAGATAAATTATGATTTCTTTAGCCAGGCCTCAATTTCTGGATAATTACATGGTTTTTCAGTTTGTTACCACGTGGCAACTAATTATTGCACATTAATCCTTCATCCTACAAGTTGGTTCTCCCCCTCCCCCATACAGGGTTTCTCTGTGTAGCTCTGGATGTCTTGGAACTCACTTTGTAGACCAGGCTGGCCTCAAACTTACCGAGATCTGCCTTCCTCTGCCTCCTGAATGCTGGGATTAATGGTGTGCGCCACTACCGCCGAGCTATACAAGTTTATCTTTGGAGTAAATTTCACATTATTATTAACACTGGAGACTCAGTTGCCAGAGGCGGGGATGCAATACTAACACTAACAAATGTATACTTTCCTACGGGACCTGAGCGCTTTTCTCTCCTCCTTGCCAACACAATAATTCATAAAACTTTAAATTTTGGCCAAAGACTTTAAGAACTCCTCCTTTACTTTTAATACTTTTAATTCCCTTAAACAAAAGCAACAACAATACACCAGGGGCTTTCAGTCTGGGTCACCTTACTTTATTTGCATGTAAAAGTAGCCCGGACTGTTTCTTTTTTACAGTTGTTTGCTTGTTGGGTGAAGCTGAAGATCTGGGGGAATTTGAAGCAATCTAGAGGAAAAAAAAAATGACCTCACTGCAAAAGAAACTCACAGTGCTTATTAGCTTCCTGAGCATCAAAAATTCTGGCTTTTTTATGAGCACAAAGTTAGATGTTTATTTCTTTATTTATTGACAGCGCGCGCTGATAATCCCTGTGGCCAGCAGAGGGCAGCACATCCCCACAGAGTGTCTGAGAGAAGCCACCGGCTGATTCTACCGCTTCAGCAGGGACCTCAGGCCACACCAGCCAGAATGCTAAGCCATTTGGTCACTTCCCCTGCCTGAGTTTAGAACTGGCGAGAGTGAAGGACAAAGCTTGCCTATAGGACCTAGAAAAACTGAAGAATCGAATGCCAGCTAAGTGCAGGGCAGCACAGAATTGAGAAAGAGTACTGTGAGCACAAACATCATTGAATAGAAGGGAATTTTAATTAAATTCCAGGCACTGTTTGTATAATAAAGCACGGAGGCATACTTTATTGCGTTAACACCTTATTTCACATCCATTTTGCTAAAAACTGACAAACACATCAGATAATTTAGCTCTGTACTTAATCTTGTTTTTTTCTCTAGAAATAAGACTTACCGTTTTAAATCAAAATGCAAATTAACCTTTCTTACTATTAGCCCATTTATCCGATATTGAGTGCTCAGTGTAGAAGATATGGGGTGTGCGTGTGTGTGTGTGTGTGTGTGTGTGTGAACAAGACATAGTCTCTGCACCCTTGGCCCCACTCCCAGGTCCTGGAATTGAATCTCGGGCCTTGCTGCATGCTCGGCTAATGGTCTCCGCTGGGCTAATGGTCTCCGCTGGGCTAATGGTCTCCGCTGGGCTCTATCCCCAGTCCTTTTATTCCTACTTTGAGACAGGGTCTTGATAGGTTTCCAGGCTAGCATTGCACTCACAATCCTCCTGCCGTAGCCCCTCCTTTCTCCTCTTTCTCTCTCTCTTAGTTGGCAATACCAGGGACTGAACCGAGGGCCTTGTACATTCTGGGTGAGTTGTACCACTGAGCTATACCATCTACCCAGGTCCCTGTTCTTTGCAGCAAAGCAGAAGTAATTTGGAACTTTGTAACTTGGGCGGTGGCATCATAACTGACTTGGTGGCTGTGGCCAGGTTTCTTAACATCTCTGTGCCTCAGAGTAAAAATGACACCCATGCCATTTGTGCTGCTGAGCTCACCGATACACAAATAAAATGCCACATGAGGGCTGGACAGATGGCTCCGTGGGGAAAGGTGCTTACCACGGAGCCCAACGACTCGAGTTTGAATCCCAAAACTTGCATGGTAGACAGAGAACTGACTTCTGTAGGTTCTCCGCTGTCCTTCACATGTGTGCTGTGGCACATAGAGCCCCTCCTCCTCAACACAAAGTGAACAGAACACGGAGGAAAAAAGAAAAAGAGAAAAAAAAACACCGCATACACATACTTGGGACGGTGTGTGTGTGTGTGTGTGTGTGTGTGTGTGTGTAGAGATCGAGGGATTTCAAAAGGCACAGAGTAATGCCCACAGCAACAGCAGAGGCAGCTTGGTGCATTCTTGTGAGAGCAAGCACCCTGCTAAATGTCAGAATTCGTTCAGTTAGGGCTGTGTCCCCTGTACATAGGTGCAGTCACAGGTGCGGTCCGCAGACAGGCTCCTGGGAACAGGTGGAGCAGGATTTAAATCCGGGCTGGACTCTCCTGAGCGCGGCAATCAGTCTAGCTGGTCAGCATTCCTTTCGGTGGTTGCCTGCAGGAAGTGTGTGTCTTACCCGTAAAATTTTACCCAGAATGTCAGGCCACAGAGCTGCAGTCCCCGGCATTTCGGAGGCTGAGGCAGAAGGATTTAAGAGTTTGAGGTCAGCCAGAGCTACACGGTGACTGTCAAAGAGCAGCAAGAAAGTAGGTCAGAGACAATTTCAGGAAAACTGATCTTAGTTCTGACATTTTCACACACGTATTAATACATAAACTAATCAGTTTCAGAATCACTCCATGCGGTATTTTCTTTGTGGAATGTAAACTGGACATGTGCAATGGTGCTAGCTATCAGTGGCTAAGAGAAAAATAAACTGTGGCAAGCTGGAAAAGCAGGAAGAACAGACTCACAAACAAGAAGCTCAAAGCCGAGCTCTACTTTTGGCTTTAAGAGCAGTAGGTCAGGAGGGGCACGAAGCCTGTTCCCTTCTGGGCTAAGCTTCTGGGCCCAGTGAAGTTCTATGAGAGCTTCTGGGGAGATGGGCAAGGGGCCCGCTGGGAAATCTGCATGTCTTCCTCTGTGGAGGAGGTGGGTTCAGGTGGAGGTCCTTACACCTCACCGATTGTTGGCACTGCCTCAGCCCCTTGTTGTTTTGAATCACGGAGATAGAAGGAAGATAAATACTTTTGGTTTCCTGCTAGCTCCAGGCAGGGAGCAAACATCAAGAGAGAGCGAGCACTCACCCTCACACACAGTACTCTTTTGTTGTGTGTTTTGTTTATGAGTCAGGGGTCTTCCTATGTAGCCCAGGCCTCCTGGAACTTGTAGACCAGGCTGGCCTTGGAGTGAGTGATCTTCCTGCCTTCGCCTTCTGAGAGCTCCTATTCCAGGCATGCGCTTCCACACCTGGTGCACAATAATTGCTTAATAATCCATCAATTATAGTACATTTTACCAAGGAAGATGCTGCCTTCCGCCCCAAGTACCAATGTCTCACAGCATTTGAGCCCCGACAGCCCGACTCCAGAAGCTGTATTGTTAACCACGGCCCCAGCACACTTCCTTAAGTTAATACCAAGAATGAGTAGTGCGGGTAGTAAGTAGTTCCACAGGCCTGTCCTGGGGAACCTCTGAAGACAGGGCGCTTGGGATTAGGAGCTATTGAGTCAGTCGTCCTGGAGGAGGAGTGCTGGGGCTCTGCACAGAACAGCATTTCTCTACAGTGTGATAACTGTTAAACAGGAAAGTCCACTGGAGCTAGACAAAAATTCCTGTGTTCCCAAGCACATCTACACGTGGAAAGTTACTGAGAGGATGTGGCTGCCCGGTGAGGCTCAGGCCAATGCAGTCACAAACCGACGACTATGGATTCCATTGTTTAGTTTGCTCCCATAAAACTAACCTTGTTTTTATGAGGCTGTTCTGCAAAAATTGAAATTTAAACAAATTTCCATCGTTGCTAGGTTTGGTCTGTTTTGTTTCTAGGTCTGTAAAACACGCGGGCTAAACTTGAAATCGAAAGGTCTAAGTCCTCTGATTAAAAATTTAAAAAGTCTACCATTAAATTATTTTAAAATTTGCTTTAAAGTTTTCACAATAGAAGGGCTGAGAGATTCCATTAAAATGTGCAGACAGATGACTAAATTTTTTCCCACCGGCTTATCAGATTACTAACTGGCAACTATGGAAAAGAACTGGCTTGATCGTGAAAGCGTTCGCTCTTCAAACGAATCACGAGCAAGTGCTGTCCCACAGAGCTACAAAAAGCGCGTCCCTAGGAATCCCGAGTTCTGGTGGGACCCGCGGCCGCGGCAGTTGGGGGAGGGGTGTCCCCAGGGTGGGAAGTCTCGTTGTGTCCTGGTCCCTAAGCCCAGACGGGCTGGAGAGCATTGGGACCGACTCCCAGTCCCTCCTGGTGTCCCGCCCCGTGGCCGTGCGAAGCCGGCTGTTCCCCAGGTCGGGGTGGATGCCGCCGGAGTAGCCGGGGTGCGCTCCGCTGGATACAGGACTAGAGGAGCTCAAAACACAAAGCCAGCAGCTGCAGGGGCAGCCACCCAGCGGAGCATACTCACGGCTGGGGCTAGGGGTCCCCGCGATCCCTGCCGTGCAGCCGCCCAGGGCCAGCGCGAGGCGGCGCCGGGTCTCCTTGCCAACCCCGCGCGCCGCAGCCAAGGGTCCTGCCAATCCTGCCCAGTTCCCCCCTTGCTACCGACCCTTGAGAAAACCCAGCCCGGAGCTCCGTGTAGCCCGCGCGGCGCCTGCGGCTTCGACTTTTCGTGTTGGGGGGTTAGATGGCAGGGCCCGGGAAACAAAGGAAACTTGGGCCGGGCGGCGTGTGTGGCTCGCGTGCTCGCCCCGGGTCCCGTGTGGGAGTCGCCTGCGCCTGTGCACGCAGCCCGCCTCGGGGAACCCTAGCCCAGCCAGAACCCGCGGCGCCCGCCCACCTGCCGCGCTGGCCGCCCCGGGACATCCCAAGTGGCTCCGGGCTGGGTGCAGGCGGCGGGGGAGGGGGCGCGAGAACTGCGCGCGGGGGGTGGCGGGGCGGGGAGGCGGCCGGGGAGGAGGAGAGCTCGGGTGGGCGGGCGCCGCACGTCACGGCTATTGTGGCTGTCCCGGTATATAAGGTCCCGCCGGCCCGCCGCGCTCCCCACCTTGCCTGCGCCCGCGCGAGCCCAGCAGATCTCCACGCAGCGAGCATCAACAAAGTCGCGCCGCGCGCCGACGGAGCGGACATGGGCAGAGCGATGGTGGCTAGACTGGGACTGGGGTTGCTGCTTCTGGCACTGCTCCTACCCACGCAGGTGAGGCCCTGCGCTTGGTGTGGCACTGGGGCCGCGCCCTGGGGGTGTGTGCGTGTGTAGGAGGGATGAAGTCCCTATCTCCGGCCACGCACTGGGGTAGGGAGAGATTTTTTGTGAGTGACTTGAGGAATCCACGATGTGGACTCCCGCGAGAGAGCGCCCCTTTCCCTCCCACTGAGGGTCTTCGCGCTCCCAGCGAACCACACAAAGAGAGGAGAGAGGGGACGGTCCCCCTCGGGGAGCGTGGCACACGCCCATCCTCCATCGTCCAAACTGGTTTGGGGATCGCCCAGGAAGCCCTGGCTGGGGTTCTACCTCCCACCCTAATCCTCTGTCCTGAAGCTTAGCTAGGGACCCCCCAGTGCTACAAACTCCCACGGTGCGACCTCACACCTCCATCCCTGACCACCTTAGGGGCTCCAACTCCGTCTAGATCCGCTAGCTTTAGGGAGGCGGAGCGGCAGGACTTAGTGTTCCGAGTGTCCGTCAGGCTTTGTCCCAGCCACCGCCGCTTTTTCTTTAGATCTGTCCCGGGTACAGATCTCACCCCCAACACCGAGGGTGGCGCTGCTCTGGCTGCGTTGGCGAGAGGCTGAAGGCGCCGCGCCCAGAATAAGACCTGAGTCTGGGAGATCAGGGAGGGACTCGGAGAAGCAGCCGATGGCTTTCCACCTCCTTCGATTCGCTCAGGAGTGTCGCCCCTGAAAAGTTAGGTGCTCTGGGTCGTTGGTCCCTAGACAAATAGGCTCCGGGCTCACCTGGGAGATCACCTGGGAGAGCAGCCCAAGAGCTTGGAGCGCGCTTCGCCTTCCCCACCGTGGGCAGGGTAACTGTACCCCATTGTCTTCTTGTGGGTTGGCTGTGCCCGGGAGCTTTCCTCAGCCCCCCACCCCGCCACCCATGGAGGAGTGGCTCGGCCTCTAGAAACCCGCTGGTTTCACTCACCCAGATTTTCTTCTCCCCAATCCCTCACCCCTATCGAAATGTTAAGAGGGGGGTTTTGATTAAGCAAATCAAGGAAGCTTGATGGAGGAAACTGTTTAATGCCAATTTAATAATTAAGATTTAAAAATTGTTAATAGTGTTGGAGAGGACCCCTAGACTTTCAGATTGGTACACTAGGTTTTTCTTTTCTTTTCTTTTCTTTTTTTTTTTTTGTCACCTGCTGTACTAAAAGCTCTTTATATAAATAAAGAACAGTTATTTTCCGGTGCTCCAGACAGGCTCCGTGTTTTAAACAATTCAGCATATTAATGTTCTTTTCATGGGAATGCCACTTCCCGATAGGACAGGCTCTGTCTTACACACAGTAGGCGCCCAGTAAGTATAATTGACTGGACCAGGTTTTTGTTGTGGGCAGTCTACTTTGGATACAGTTTGTACATTTCTTTAGTCAATATTTGCTTAATGGCCTTACGCGTGTAGAACAAAAGACGCTAGTGCTGATATAGGAGGGTTTATCTTCGGATCAAGGGGCTGCCGAATGCACGGGTGGCTCGAGTCGTTACTTGGTGCCACGTCGTCCTCTCTGTTGCCTGTAATCGGAAGCTCTCGCAAGCCCTGGCAAACCCTCCCTTTCAGTGAGGGCTGAAAACTCGGATCAGCCTTTGTTCCATGACAAAGGAGAGTATCACGTGCCTCGCTGGACTGTGCATTTGGTGGCTCGCAAAAGCAGCGGTGGCTATGCCACTAGGATGCTGGGACACAAGGGGAAGCCTTGGTTCCTGGCCACAGCGCTGAGCTAGTGACCAGGCCACGGTGAGACAGTGAGATTTAACTTCAAACCTTGCCTTTTGTGAAGGTAGGATGCTTTATCTGAAGTCCTTCTGCCTTAGAGCAAGGACTCTTCAGTATTTCTGAAATTTAGATGAGAGTAATCATTGCTTTTATTAACCTCCAGTGCTTGTGATCAAATCCAAAGGCCTGCAGATGCTAGGAAATGTTCTGCCAGAGCTATCCATCCCTAGGTGGTTAGCTCCCATTTTTCAATTTAAGATAAATATTGTTGCCAGTTTTGGGAAGGGTTATAATTTCAAGATTTCAAAGGAGCAGATAGGATATCCCATGTGCTTTTAAGTTTTAAATGTTAAGGTATTTCCTTGAGGTAATTGTTGCCAGGCTGTGTGAAACCAGAAAGACTCAGCATACCAGGATGGACCATAACCCAACAAACTAGTACCAGAGACCTCAATCATCTCACAAGTGTGTGCACACATCCCCCAGACCCCTCATACTACACACAAGTTTTTTGTTTGTTTGTTTGTTTTTGTTCTTGTTTTTGAGACAAGTCCTATTGAATAACCCTAATTAGCCTGGAATTTGATCTTTAGACCAGGCAGGTCTTGAACTTAGAGAGACCTGCCTGCCTCTGCCTCCTTCTAAGTGCCAGGATTCAAAGTGTGTGCCACAACTCTGAGCCACACATTAGCCGTAAAATCCAGGCTGGCCTTAAGTTCTAGATCTCTGTTTCAAATTCTCTGGTGCTAGGGTTACAGATTTAAGCCACAACCTGGCCCAACTTAAAAACGTCCCCTTGTCTAGGGACACAGGAAACCTTGCTGCAATGCTAGCAAATCCATATAATACCAGAAACCAGACTAATCAGATCTTTTATTACATTATGCAGAGTTAGAAACAGTCCTGCTCTTGGCGCTTATGTAGTCTGGAGATCTCTTTGTTTTTCGAGACAGGGTCCCATGTAGCCAAGGCTGGCCTTGAACTCCCGATCCTCTGCCTCTGCCTCCGGAATGCTAAGATAGTGTCTCACCACACCTAGCTTGAAGATCTTTTATTCTTATTTATATTCCCTGGGTATCTATATAGGTGGTTTTAAAATCTGGATAGGTAGGACCAAGTGAACTCAGAATTTAAAGTTGTGGCTAAGAGAACAATGGGAAAGAGCAAACTTTTTTTTTCTTTTTTTCTTTTTTTTTTCTCGAGACAGGTTTTCTCTGTAGCTTTGGAGCCTGTCCTGGAACTAGCTCTTGTAGACTAGGCTGGCCCCAAACTCACAGAGATCCGCCTGCCTCTGCCTCCCAAGTGCTGAGATTAAAGGATGAAAGGCGTGGGTCACCACCGCTCAGCTGGGAAGAGCAAATTTAGGGGGACTCAGGGACTGGAGGTGTAGATCAGGGGTGGAGCTATCCGCCAAATCCTGTACTTGATTTCTTCTCCGGCAGCAACAATGACTATTATCTGCTTGAGTGGTATTAGAGTGTAAATGGAACTAGCTATGAATGATTCTGAAAATTCATCTGTGATTTTTTTTAATGTATTTTAGATTTATTGCAACCAAACATCTGTTGCACCGTTTTCAAGTAACCAGAATATCTCTACTGCCCCAAACCCAACTAACGCCACCACCAGAGCAGGTGGCAGTGCCCTGCAGTCAACAGCAGCCGGTCTCCTCGTTGTCTCACTTTCTCTTCTACATCTCTACTGTTAGAGACTCAGGCCAAGGAACGTCTCTACTTCCCCTTCCTCTAGACCCACCCCAGATGATAACCACAAGTCCAGTGTGACCCGGAAGAAACAGGTCCACCTCAAATTTGCTCTTACCACACCTCAACAGAAAACACTGAGAATTCACGTGAAGGGTTTGACGGTTGGTGAATGCCAATATTGAATCTGCTGGAGTTTTATGATCACGACGAAGATCACAGCCCGAGCTGACATGACAAGCCTTGAATGTGGCTTAAGAAATGTGGACACTTAAAACTCTCACTTGAAATCAGCGTAGGTTTTTTTTTTTTTTTTGGTAGAGATAATGATGGGCTGTGGGACGGAGATTCAGTTTTCATTGGCTCATTCAACCTATAAGGCCATAACACGGTTAGGTGACCTTAAGAAGCTTCTCTGATGCTATTTATGTATATGTTGGAAGGAACTACCAGGTGTTACTTTAAAATCCTCATTGTACTGTTTCCTTACTACTAATTTAATATGCTAAGCTCTAGGTAAAGTTCTCCATTGTTGAGCTGTTCTCTTTGGAATTGAACATTTTCCCCACTCCAGTGACCTTAGGTATGATGTTATATTTGACCTTTATTAGTAATTGACATGTGCCAGGCAACAACGGATTGGAATCCACCCCCAAATCCAGCCATCATTAAATACATCTTATTTCAAAAGTCAAATAGTAGGCATTTTCCATCATATTTTCTCACACACTGTGCCAGATTCCCTTACCTAAACTCGTTCCAGAGAGCAGAATTACGTTGACCTCAGCCAATTTCAAATTGCTGCTTTTTATTTCTGCATATGTTGAGGGGTTTTTCATAACTTAAAGTTGTGGTCTGTTAGGAAGGCAAAATTATGAATCTTGAAATTCTAAAGGCAAATATGCAAAGGAGCCAAAACCATAAACCTAGCATTTGGGGCGTGAAGCCTGGAAGCTAACTTGCATTGAATTCACAAAGTCTTTTATACAATTTCTGTAAATACTTTTTTTTTTTAAAGCAGAGAAACAAAACAATGGATCAGAATAGCCACATTTGGGATACTTTGGTTATCAGTTCATATTTTTAGATAGTTTGACATTGGTCCTGTGCCTGAAAGGGAGCTTGGCTTTACCGTGAGTTTTCCCAATGCCTTGATGCACACATCCCTTCACATCCCTTCTAAAACATAGACATTCCTTGAAAACAATCTTTCGTTCGCATGGTCACACACTGATGCTTACACATTCTGGGATCTAATATGGCCGCGGTAGTCTTGATAACCAGTCATTTTCTCCACCTTCAGAAACTTGCCTGGGAGCAAGGAGATCTCACAGACCCACAGCTACCGTGTGTGTGAATGAACGCCCCCTCTCGCCTCCTACCTGAATGCTGTACATCTATTTGATTGTATATTGTGTTTGTGTATTTATGCTTTGATTCATAGTAACTTCTCATGTTATGGAATTGATTTGCATTGGACACAAACTGTAAATAAAAAAAAAGAAATGGCTGAAAGGGTAGTCTTGATTTTTTTTTTTTTGGGGGGTTCTCTTTTGTTTTCCAGACAGGGTTTCTCTGTGTAGCCCTGACTGTCCTGGAATTTGCTTTGTAAACCAAACTGGCCTTGAACTCAGAGATCCTCCTGCCTCTCTGCCTACCAAGTGCTGGGATTGGAGGTGTGCACCACCGCTGCCTGGCTGTGTCTGTTGAAATTTTGAATGTTTCTTGTACAATAAGCATAAGTGATCATGGCTGTTAAATAAGCCATTGAGGCTTCATCTTAACTGAAATATTGCGTGTTTGAAAGGCCAGCTAGCAGCAGGTTGGGCCACAGAAGTTCATCCACCTCCTTTGTCTCCTGAGTTCAGGGTTCCAAGTTGACATCTGTAAGCCTTTCGTGAGGCACACCTACTTACTCAACAGCCGTTTGAGTGCCAGCTGTGTGTCAAGGTACCCATGACCGACGAGCTTGGATGCCTTTGAGAGGAGGAAGTCTATGTGATGATAGCAAGATACTTGTCACTCTGAGGACAGCATCAGCAAGGCTGGGTACAGGTACTGGGCTGAGAAACCGTGATGGCCTTGAACATTGGGTTTGATGTCTGATTGACAGGAGGTAGTGAGGGAACATCTAATGGGTTGAAGATGAAGTCTTTATCATCCCATCCCATGGGATGAAGTCTGGACCACTTTCCTCCATCTGCCTGGGGTCTACAGATCCCTCTGGTTTTCTAAGCTGGCTGCTCCCTCCTGCTTCTTCCACACACCAAATGCATTCCTGGACCCCTACCATTTTTTTTATTGTGGTTCTGGGACCACGCAGAAAGGGTAGGCTGGGAATGGCTGTCCTTAGGTGGACTTCCATGAGCAACATTAGGCTTAGATGATCTAGAACACTTCTCAGTTTTATCTACAGATTACTCCATGCAATATGGAGCATACTAGGTTAGTGTTGGAGTAACCAACTAGGTTAATGTTAGAGCAACTGAAGCCTACTTTTTTTTCAAGACATCCCGACAGCAGTTTCCCATCCCTCTCCTCCACCTCCCGGTGTCCGGTGTCTGCTCTCCCCCATCCATTTCTCCATTTCTTTTCAGAAAAGAGCAGGCCTCCCAGGAATATCAGTTGAACAGGGCATCACAAGATACGATAAGACTAAGCACAGACCCTTCTATTGGGGCTGGATATAGCAACCCAGCAGGAGGAAAAGGGTCCCAAGCACAGGTAAAAGAGTCAGAAAGCTCCCCTCCCAGTGTTAGTTCACGCACGCGCACACACACACACACACACACACACACACACACACACACACACACCAATCATCACAATCATCTCGTCACAGATCACTGAAGCATGCTTTGTCTCCAGATAAAGAACAGCCTTTGTGTCTAACCTAGAAGTATTTTGCTCACAAGCAGAAACATCCCAGAGGAAGATACACAGCCTTGGTTGTGTTAATTCTCACCCTACTTTGGTTTTGGTGTTTGCTTTTGTTTTGGAGACTGTCTCATTCTATATGTAACCTAAGCTGGTCTCAAACTTAGGGTAACCTCAGTCTTCTAAGCCCTAGAAAGATAGTCAGGTGCCATCACACACATTTCCTTTATTGTTGTTTGCAACAGGGTCTTGCTATGTGACCTGGGCTGGTCTTTCACTCTGTAACAATATAACCTGGGCTGGCCTTGAACTCATGATCCATCTGCCTCTGCTTCCTGAATGCTAGAGTTCCAGATCTGTGTCACCATGCCTGGCTTGTGTTCATCCTCAGTGTCCCGTAACTTACAATGACATTACTATAAATTATTAATACATCTTAAGTCAACTGAAGATACAAGGGAGGAGTGTAAACTGGGGGCCATGTGGCTGTGGCTAGTATTTATAGCTGCCTTCTTCCCAAGCCAATATCTCCTTTCTGTCAGGATGCATTTTATCTAGTTGTGATTTTTAGACCGGCAGAGTGACCCATGCATGTCACTTGAAGTTTGCTGTAGTTTTCTGCTGATATTAATCACAGATTAATTAATTAATTAATTAATTAATTAATTAATTAAGAGAGAAGCCCTAAGATCAGCTCTCCCTCCCTTTACCCTTCCTCTTTCTTCCCTTCCTTCACTTCCCAGGCTAGTCTGGAACTCAGAACACTCTTCTGGCCTCAGCTTCCCAGGCGGTAGGATTAAAGGTATGTGCAACCACACTTGGCTTAGAGGTGTGTCTTCCAAGCTCATTTCCCCTTAACTTCTGTTGTAGAGTAGCAACCTAATTCCTCCTTGGTGAGCAGGATCAATGATGATTAGATTAAGTCCTTTATTCGTACTTTGATACAGTCCCTAAGTGACTGGTGGCTGTCTCAACTTCTCGTTCAATGGGATCATTGTCTCCTAGTGGAAGCTTCCTCCTCTTCCTCCTCCTCCTCTTCCTTCTCCTCCTCCTCCTCTTCCTCCTCCTCCTCCTCTTCTTCCTCCTCCTCCTCCTCCTCCTCTTCCTCCTCCTCCTTCTTATCTGTTTATTGTCACTTGCATGCTTGGGTACGGAACCTAGAGCCTCACAGATGCTGAGAAAATGCCGGGTCACTGAGCTATGCCCCTCGTTTTGTTGGAATTACTCTTTCTTAATTCTTTTTTTTCAAGACAGGGTTTCTCTGTAGCTTTGGAGCCTGTCCTGGAACTAGCTTTTGTAGATCAGGTTGGTCTCAAACCCACAGAGATTCGCCTGCCTCTGCCTCCCAAATGCTGGGATTAAAGTCGTTTGCCACCGCTGGGCCAAATTTTTTTTATTAAAGCATCAAGACCTCTAGATGAGCAGAGCAAGAGGTCTTAGATGGAAGTAAGAATTTCTGGAATGAATCACGAGGAGAAACAGTGGTGCCCACTCCATTTTCAGTTTGACTCACGGTTCCGTGAGCTGTTGGAGAAACGGCATCATACCCAAGCATGGATCGTTAGCTCCCTGGAGGATGCAACCCCAGTCCTGAAAGCTCCAGCCTTTTGCTGGCATGCTAACAAATTTTCAAAGGAATTTTTTTCTCTGTCAGGCCAGCTGCTTCAGGATTATAGGGAATATGACAAAAATCAATTAATTCTTGACCATGAGCCCCCTGCCACACATCCAGGGCAGTGAAGTGGACATGGATGGATGAGAGTTTGGTCAGAGCATTGCCTGAAGGCAACCCACATCCGGAAGAAATCTATGTATTCAGGTACAAACAAGATGTCGTTGCCCCTTCTGTGATGGAAGTGGCCAGACTTATTTAAACTTCCTCGGGAGATGGGCTGGGCAGCCTGCAGGACACTGTCTGCAGGGACCGAGTGTTGGTTTTTGCTGCAGCAGAGTGGGCACCCAGCTATGGCTCTGGCCAGGGTAGACATACGAGATTATGTTTCTGAGCTCCTGACACTTTGGCTACTTTGGTTATGAGCTCATCAGTCAACGCCAGGGATGGGTAGTATAAGAAGCTGTCTGAGCTACACAAATGGGCCACCCTGCTTTCTTGGCTGTTTACGTATTTCTGAGGGCACCTTTCGGTGAGCATTCACACGGGACAAGAACATCATCACATTCTTCTTGTGTCTCTAGTTTCTTCTCAGAACTTTTTGTCACCATTTTTCCTACTCATGTCTTTTCCAACCCTATCCATTCAAGTATTGGCCACAGCCCATGAATCAGTAAGGCTTGGTATTTGTGGTCATTACTCTTTTTCCAAACCTTTGCCCGTAATTCTGTCGGGAGTAGAGGGGGCAGTTCAATCACCAGTGACCACCAGGAATGTCTTAGAGATATTTGTAAAACTGTCTCTGTCCATGCGTGTGGAATGCCAGCATATTGCACAGAGCCGGATCCAAGTCTTCTGTCTTGGTCATCTGATCGTGAGGCTGTTGGTGCAGGCTGGGAAAGAGGAGGCGATGCAGCTGGAGGAGGGGCCATGGACATGTCTTGGCTCTTTCTTCATATAACTTATTTGTGCCTCCAGGGCCTTCTGTGTACAGCTTGACATCTGAAGGCTGCTACAGCCCACAGCTGACTTCTCTACCTAGAGGGTTCCATTGTCAACTCGACTAGGTTGGAAATCATTACGGACACATACTTTTGGGTGTGCCTATGAGAATCTTTTTTGAAAGGTTTAGCTGAGGAGGGAAGATTTCCTTTGAATCTGGTAAGACTAGCCCATGGGGCTAGATCTCAGACTGCATATAAAGGAGAAAGCTAGCTGACTAGTGGCATTTGTCTTTCTCGGCTTCCTCACTGTGGATACAAAGTAACTAGTCACCTCAAACTTGGATGGCAAGTCTTCTCAGCCCGTAGACTGGACTCTCAAATTGTCAGGCAAAATGTACCCTTGTTTAAATTGCTTGTCTCAAGCACAGCAGTAAACAAAATAACCAAGACAGGAAGTTGATACCTAGAGCAGTGCTGTCGCTGAGGTTAGCCTGACCATGTGGTCACAGGTCTTCAGAGCTGGTTTGCAGAATAAGGAATATGTTGGAACTAGAAAAGCCCTAGAATACTATAGGCAGCCCTTTGTGGGCTCTTCTGGGGAGAGTTTGGAAAGTCAGGATGCTAAAGGAAACCCTGGCAGTCCCAGTCGACATTCTGCCTGTGTTCTGAGAACATGAGGGAGACCGAACTGAAAAGTAATTTGCTTAGTGCAGGATCTCAGGTCAGGATAGCCTTCAGTCTGTCTATGCTTTTCTGTTCACTATTGTTACGGGGTGAGATAGGGAAACCAATGGGACAGGAAGGTAGGAAAATGTGCTGTTTGGCTAAGAAAGCTGCTTAGGGCTGTAGACAAGGCAGGTTTGCAGACAGCTGTAATGGTTAAAGAGGTTAGCTCTTTGAAAAAGAAGCCTGGTACTGTGTACAGGGACGACAGGGCGAGAGCCCACTCACCAAAAGAAAGCTGCAATGTAAGAAAACGCAAATTCATCTGAAAGGAAAGAGACTGAATTATGAATGGAGTGAAAGGGGTTCCCGGATGAAAAATAACCACCAGGGAAGTGCTTCCCTAGGGTCAGTACACAGAAGTCACTGTAGCTGTGCTTCAAGGGGTCCGGTGCTACATCTCAAGCTGGCAACAGAACTGTGTGTCTTTTTTTTTTTTTTTTTTTTTTTTTTTTTTTTTGGTTTTTCAAGACAGGGTTTCTCTGTGGCTTTGGAGCCTGTCCTGGAACTAGCTCTGTAGACCAGGCTGGTCTCGAACTCACAGAGATCCGCCTGCCTCTGCCTCCCGAGTGCTGGGATTAAAGGCGTGCGCCACCATTGCCCGGCTCGGACAGTGTGCCTTATGCAGGCACGAGAGATGCAGGAGTAATGGAAGCTTGGGCCAAGGTTTCAGGAAGCAACTGAAGGGAAGCGATGTGTGGTAGGGTCAGATTTTTTACTAGCATGCCCAGAGATGCCCCTGTGTGGCGCTTATGCTGCAGACCCCAGGATGTTGGAGATATCAAGGCTGTGAGATGTCTATCTAGGAAAGCTGTAGGTACTGAACGGAGCTGCCTGAGGTTGGGTGGCTGGGAGGGTAGGGCTGTATGAATGCTGCAAATAACAGCCAGGTCACTGAAGCCCTCTGGAGCCTATGTCACTGACGCCCTCTGGAGCCTAGGTCGCTGAAGCCCTCTGGAGCCTAGGTCACTGAAGCCCTCTGGAGCCTAGATGACTCATTAATGAGTCTCTTTACACTGGACATGGAATTGGAGGATTTAGTGTTTCCCGTGATGCTTTGGGTTTGTTTGCGTTTTTCTTGCTAAGCTCCCATTCTCTTGGAATGGGAGTGTTCACTCCATGCCGTTGTATATTGTGAGAATGTACCTTGTGTTTTTTTTTAAATTTTTTTTAAAACATTTTTCTAGAGGCTTACAGTTAAGAGATTTCTGTCTTGTGTTTCAGAAGAGACATTGGGTTAGTGGTGGGAATTCTAAAGATAGTGGGACCGTTAGAGAAGGGTTAAATGCTTTCTGACTTACGAGGAGAAAATGAGGGTCCCAGGGACAGGAGTGGCATGGTGCAAGCGACACAAAGAGCCACGCCTGAGTGTCAAGAAGAAAGCGGCTTGAGATCGTGGTGGGCTGTATACCACACCAGGAGCCCAAATGAGCCTCCCTTCCTTGAGTTGATTTTGACAGGTGTTTTGAACATAAGAGCTGACACCAGCTCATAATGTGTGCATCTCAGTGTGCATGGTGGTCCCTGATTAAGAGTGCAGGCCCTGCTAAGGCATAGTAACAAATCAACAGCTGTTTCTAAAAGGAAGGAAAGAAGGAAGGAAGGACGGAAGAAAGGAAGGAAAGAAGAAAGACAGGAAGAAAGGAAGGAAGGCAGAATTTTGCCAGATCCATCATCCTAGCTACTTGGCAAATTGAGGCTGGAGAGTTCAAATCCTGCCTATTTAAAGAGTGAGTTCGAAGCCAGCATGGGTAACTTAAGTGAGACTCTGTCTCAAAATTAAAAGTGCAGAAGAGGCTAAAGATATAGCCGAGGGGTGGAGCAGCTGCTCAGCAGGTGCTAGGACTTAGGTTGAATTCCTAGGACCACAAACGTCTTTATCTGCGCAGGGCAGTAGGTTTTGCTTTGAAATCTGAACACTGACCATCAGAGCAAGCTTTGACCTAAAACACCTATCAAAAAGGAACTCAAATTGGAAGTGTCTCTTAATTTTAGTATATTAGTTTTGCAGAGTTAAGATCAAAGCCAGGGCCACGTAGATGACAGAAAACATGCTACGCTGAACTATATCTTCAGTAGGAGTAAGAATTAAGATCAGGGGCTAAGAGAGGACTCAGCAGTTAAGGGCTCTTGCTGCTGACCTGGCGGTGGTGGCACATGCCTTTAATCCCAGCACTCCGGATGCAGAGATAGGTGAATCTCTGTGAGTTCGAGGCCAGCCTGGTCTACAGAGCGAGCTCCAGGACAGTCAGGGCTGTTATATACTGTTATATAGAGAAACCTTGTTTCAGAAAACAAAAACAAAAATTACCCCGCCCCCCAAAAGAGCTCTTGCTGCTCTTTCAGATGACTAGATTCCCAGCATTCCCAGTTCATAACTCATAATTCCAATTCTAGGGGACCCAGTGTCCTCTTCTGGCCTCCACAGACCCCCCACCATGAGTATTACTCTTTTATAAAAGTAATGATCAATAGTTGAAGAACTAATTTTTGAAAGCTGTTTTAAACTACCCTAGGCCATTCTATTTCACGGCTACAGTTCATGTATTCACACTTAAAATCTAGTCACGTAACTTACAGCTAAGCCGAGTAATGAAAGACCATTACGTGACTGTTTCTTTGATCAAGTTTACTTGGAGATAAAATCAGACTACAAAGGCAAGATGAGAGTTGAGACAATGTGTCATGAGGATGCAAAAGATGCAGTTACAATTAAACACATGCTAACTCACACCCAGGTCCACCGCGGTCCTGAAAATGCAACCTAAACCATTTAGGTGGCTGAAAAATGCTTGTGTGTCATTTTTCTTATAGACCTCATTTGGGGTTGGGTTATTCCAATTCTGGAACGATGATCAAAAGTCACTATCCCAGGGTGCCTCTCAGTGTTTCTTTAGGTGATAACTCATTTCTCAAATTAGCGCATTTCTAAGAAACTTGAGGAAGTTTCCATATTTATGACTTCTGAAGAGAAATATCTCCGAGAGCCAGAAGGGTCGGAAGCAGTTTAACTGTCATGCCTCTTGGCAATTGGCAGAGAGGAAGGTTTGTGAAACTGCACACATGCAGAACGGGGCTCATTACCTCCTCTCCACAGACCTCGCTTTTCCAGTCAGGCGGCCACCTGCCAAGTCTCTCTCATTATAGACCAGAGCCGCCTTTCTCCTGTGGCTCAGTCTTCAATCCGCTGAAAAATCTGTCACTTTTAAGTCAGAGGCATCTAGGCACTTTCTCTCTCTCTCTGTCCCCACTCACTGCCCTTAGCTGGCACGATAGTCGGGAGCCGTGTGTCTGCCTCATTCCTTCTCCTTGGAGCTATTCTTGCCCTTTGCCTACAAGAGCTGAAAAACGGAGATTGCCACTTCTCATACTTGAGGTGCTTTCCAACCTGACCCCGGCCCCAAGTTCCAGCCCCCTTTTCAGCTACATTGGGCCACTTACCGTCCTTCAATACCTTCATGTTGTACCTGTGTGACTCTTGAGTTTCTTTCCGGTGTGTGTGTGTGTGTGTGTGTGTGTGTGTGTGTGTGTACGCAAGTGAGGCGTGTGTGCGTGCTTGTGGAGGCTGGGATACAACCTTAGGCACTATTCACCTGGAGCTGCCAAGTAGGTTAATCCGAGCTGGCCAGTATTCCCTAGAGATTCACCTCTGTGTACCTTCCTGGCATGGGAAATACAAACACGGTGGGTTATGAACCACCATAATCAGGTTTTGTTGCTTTTTTTTTTAAATCAATTTTTTTCTTTTTTGGGTTTTTGAGACAGGGTTTCTCTGTAACAGCTCTGACTGTCCTGGAACTCACTTTGTAGACCAGGCTGGCCTTAAATTCACAGAGATTTGCCTGCCTCTGCCTCCTGAGCGCTGGGAGGCACCACCACTACCCTGCTTAAAACTTTTAAAATGTGGATTCTGAGGATCAAATTCAGGTCCCCCTGCCTGCAAGGCAGGCACCCTACTGCCTGGACCACCTCACTCCTCAGCGCGCCCCATTTTTTTTGAGACAGGTTTTCACCATCCCTAAGCTGTCCTGGAACTCAGCTCTGAGTCCACATTGGCCTTGAGCTCCGACCTTAGACACCACAGCTGGCTGCATTTCTGTGATATTTTAACCCATACATTCAGTGTAGCCAAGGCGAGGATGGTAGAGACGAGACAGGCCTCCTGAGTTGCCTTGTGGCTTGTTGTATGCTACCAAATACTAAAGGATAGTAGAGCCAAAGGGGACCAAGTTTCTGCTACCCTGGAGCCTTGTATGCCAGATGACTTCGTAGTAATGCGACCTGTTTCCTAACAAGTTAGTCCACAGGGTCTCGGTACAGACTCTGGCCCATTGTAAGGACTGGATAAACACTGGCAGCATTATTTCCTGTTAGGGCAGGAAAAACAGTTTTGACTTTTCTGTCAATATTCCTGCTCCCTGGAAGAATGTGTCTTATTCATTTCTGAGTTGCTGGGCTGTGACGGAGGGTAGGTGAGCAATGAGTCTGAGTGCTGTAGACTACAGGGGTGCTTTATAACAAGGGTGCTGCGGAGGAGGAAGGGCAGACCTCTGCTAGCCTACTCGGTCTGAAGAGAAGTTGGGACTGTTTTGAAATGGCTGGTCTCGCAGCATCTCTTCCTTTGAATTAGAGAGGAGCCTCTTCTTCTTTTTGGATTTTTATTGTTTTTTTTTTTTATCGAGTTATACATTTTTATCTGCTCCCTTCCCTTCTTCCCCTTTCCCCTCTGCCCTCTCCCTGAGACCCCCATGCTCCCAATTTACTCAGGAGATCTTCTTTTTCTCCTTTCTATGTAGATCTATGTATGTCTCTCTTAGGGCCCTCTTTGATGTCTAGGTTCTCTGTGGTTGTGGACTGTAGGCTGGTTTTTCTTTGTATTAATGTCTAAAAGCCATTTATGAGTGAGTACATAATATATTTGTCTTTCTGGGTCTGGGTTACCTCACTCAATATATATATATATATATATTTTTTTTTTTCTAGATCCATCCATTTGCCTGAAAATTTCAAGATGTCATTTTTTTTTTTTTACCTCTGAGTAGTATTCCATTGCATAAATGGACCACATTTTCTCTATCCATTTTTTGGTTGAGGGGCTTCTAGGTTGTTTCCAGGTTCTGGCTATTATGAATAATCCTGCTATGAACATAGTTGAGCACATATCCTTATGATACGACTGAACATCCTTTGGGTATATACCCAAAAGTGAAATTGATGGGTCTTGAGGTAGATTGTTTCCTAATTTTCTGAGAAATTACCATACTGATTTCCAAAGTGGCTGCACAAGTTTGCACTCCCACCAGCAATGGGGGTGTTCCCCTTACTCCACACGAGAGGAACCTCTTCTATCTAGAGCAGTGTGTTCAATGTCAGCACATAGCAGGACCACTTGAGAAACTTTTTAAAACATGCCTACTTCTCTCTGCCCAGGAGACTGTGATAAACTGGTTTGGGTGGAGCTCAGGTCTTGGGAGCTTCAAGGAACTAGCTATTCTTACGACGAAAGCACAGCTAAGTTGAGACACGCAGCTTCCGGACTGGGTGTGTGCAACTCTGCCCAAAGACCAAGTGCTGACAGGGTCAGATCTTTGTGCCCAGCAAAGCACTTCTCTCCAGGGGTTGCATAGATGTAAGCAGGGTGGCCACCTTCTTCTAGCCCATCGTTTTACTTCTGCCCAGTGGGCACCCCAGTGCCTTGGCTCCGTTCTGTGTGTAGGAATGTCTTCCCCCAAAGGCATGGAGATCCATGGAGGGCTATGCTGTCTGGAATTGGTGACTAAATAAAACTCAAGAGCATCCTTTAACTGAAAGATGAGCAGGAGGGGAACTCTGCATGGGAACCATGGTCCTACCCCAGTAGGTCTTGTTTGGGGGCTGTATGGGTTTTTGCAGAGTCATCCACGTTCAGTGCTGGAGACATCCTATTCAGCAGATCCTCATCGCAGTCCCGCATTGCTCAACTTGGCGCACGGCCCTTGAAAGCAGCTCTGAGCTTCTGGGCGATTGCACTTGACCAGGTACTTCCAGTTTCTAAATACAAGATTCCATTCTCCTTAGAAATTCCATGGTTCAGAATGGTGTTTCTTTTCTCCGAGATTACCTGAACTCTCTCCAACTCACAAAAGAACTGGGCTTAGAGCTCCGAAGCTGAGCCCACAAAAATCAATATAAGCTCACTTTTATTGCTCTTGGGGGCACCATCATATTTGCTTGGTGGCATGTTTCACATCGTCCTCTCTTCAGTGAGGACTTGAGAAACATTTCTTCTTCTGATGAGTTAGCACACTCGACTGTCTAAGAAGTAGCTGCTGTCCTCTTAAACACAGTAAAACGACTGTAGATTGGTGGAGCTTACGAAAGAGAGCCAGTGTCTCAACGCTTGTTGAGACATGGGTGTAAATGCAACCAGGAAGCAAGGCTTCCTGGTAGAGTCTCGCAGCTACTACCGTGTTTATCAGTAAGTATTCGCTTTTGTATCTACTTACTACAGGCTATCTATCCGTTATCTGAAAAACGTTGGGGTTGTGTTGTATATTTTGGAATATTTGAATACACTTAGATATCTTGGTGATTGAATCAGTGTCTATACATGAAGTTAATTTATTTTTCATACATACATTTTACTTACAGCCTGAAGGTAATTTTATTTCTTTATTTATATTTATTCATTTATTGATATAGGATCTAGCCAAGACTGGCGTTGAGTGTTTGAGCCATTTGCTTCCACTCTTGGAATGCAGGGGTTATAGATGTGCGCTATCACATCTTGGGTTATAGATGTGTGCTATCACATCTGGCTGAGGGTGATTTAATGCAGTATTTTCAGGGAGCCTGTGCTTTGACTGACATGTGTCACATGAGCTCAGCCACGGAAGTTTCCATCTGTGCCATGGTATTACATCACTGCTCAGAAAGCTTGGGGTTTTGAAGCATTTTAGATTTGGGATTTTTGGATTGGGGGATACTCAATTTACGATGGCTTATTTTCTTATTTATTTTTGTCTCATTTTAAAAAACTGCAGCTTTGAGTCACTGCGATCCCAGCTTCAGCTCTCACGGGCTAGGTGAGGCCTTGGCTGGCACAGCCTCACGGTCAGATGTCTCCTAGCTGCCTTCTTCCTCTAGGGTGCTGCTGACAGGACATTCAAGCCACCTCCCTGCACTATTTCCAATAAATAAGCCAGGTCGGGATGGTAATGATGACTGGTCGGTTTCTGTTTTGAGTCTAGGCTGGAGATGCACAGGAGATTGCAGAGTGAGAGAAAAATGCAACGTGAGGGTGCAGAGCTCAGCGAGGGCCAGACTGTGCAGGACCAGGTGCTCACTGCGAAAACAGCAGCCTGAGAAGAAGCAGAGGCCAAGCCTAATTGGGTGACTCAGTTTCTGTACAGGTAGAGCCACGCTTTAGTAAAGGCATCAGAGACAACATCAACAGGGAGCTGGCAATGACCGAAGCTTGCAGGAGTAAGAAATTATAGCTGCAGAAAGGTGGAGACCTGACTTCTGAAGGCAGAGGCAGCCTTCAGTAGAGGACTGTGTCCAAGTGGAGGAGATGCGTGCACACACACACACACACATAAATACACATATACACACACACATACACACACACAGAACAAAACACCACCATCAAAATTAAGGAGAGGAGTTGGAGAGACGGCTCAGTGCTAAAGGATGCTGCCTTCTCTTTCCAGAGGATCCGGGTTCAGTTCCCAGTATCCACATGGCAGCTTACAGCCATCAGTAACTCTGGTTCCAGGGTATCTGATACCTTTGTTTTTTAAAAAATATTTTATTTTCATTTTTCAGTTTGTATGTGTATGTGCTTGTGTATGTTTGTGTGCATATGTGTGTTTGTGTATGTGTGTGTGTCTGTGTGCTTGTACGTTTGTGTGCTCATGGTTCTGTGGGTATCCACAGAGGCAAGAGGAGGCTGTCGGATCTGAAGTTAGAGGGTGTTAGAGCTGAAGTTACAAGTGGTTGCAAGCTGATCCATGTGGGTGCTATGAACTCAGGTCCTCTGTAAGAGCAGTATTTACTCTTAACTGCCAAGATATCTATCCAGCCCCCACCCCCAAACAGATCTTCACTGGATTTTCAACCTCCAGATCTTTGGGAAAAAAAATAAATTTCTTCATATAAACCCTGTGGTATTTTATTTTTATGGCAAAGCTAGACAACTAAAACAAATGGGAAATTATAGAAGGGATAGTGTTGGTGACATGATCATAGAAGGGTTGGTGTTGGTGACATGATCACATCTTCATTTTGGAAGAATGACCTGCTTGTAGCTGAGAATTTGTGAGTTGTGGTCAGAGTAAATCTAGAGATCATTTGCAATCCAGATTTGGAATTTCACTCCCAAAGTAGATGATAAGTAGAGAGGTGGATTGGTTTGAGGAATGTTTAGGGAGTAAACTCTCCATTCTTCATAGTGGGTTAAGGTCTTAGATGAGGGAGAAGGAACCAAAACTGTTTAGTGATCAAATACTTACTGAATATTTGCTCTATGCTAAGTATTTTTCTGATGCTGAGTTCTGCAGCCGGTTGCTAAGTACTCCTTCCAATGCTGAGTGCTTCAGCCTGTTGCTAAGTACTCCTTCTTCCAATGCTGCAGCTTGTTGCTCAGTCCCCAAATAGGTAGCTAGCAATCTCTGAATGGTCAATCTTTGAAAAGGATCAGATTTTAAAAACAAACAATACCCCTCCCCAAAAGGCTGCTTTCAAAACCTAGTTCTAAAATCTACTTAGTGCTTTTGTTGTTGTTGTTGTTGTTGTTGTTTGTTTGTTTGTTTTGGTGGCTCCAGGATCAAATCAGGACCATGGGCATGCTGACATGTATCCACCACTCAGCTACACCCCATCTGTAGGACCATGGACATGCTGGACATGTATCCACCACTGAGCTACATCCCATCTTTAAGACCATGGGCACGCTGACGTGTATCCACCACTGAGTTACACCCCATCTTCAGGACCATGGGCATGTCGGACATGTATCCAAACCCCACTCCCGTCAAAACAAAACAAAATTTAAAAGAAAAACCAAAGATCAAACACAACAAACAAACAAAACAGAACATAAAAAACGAGAAGAATCTTGTCGTGGAAGCTGTAGTGTGACCCTTTGAGTCTACCCTTTAGTCCATTCATCTTTACTTGCAAGTGTTCATTGCCATGAGTCATTGGTTTGGCTCAAGGCCTCTGGCTTCTGCTATACCACCAACAATGGGCTCTCACTAAGGCTCCTCTCAGATATCCTGTAGTTGCTCTGTGTCACAGAGATCCTGCTCTTCTGGATCTGTAGGTGCGTCCCTTTACGTGCTCTAACAGTTCACAGATTCAGTGGATGTTGGGGTGGGCCAACTCACAGCCTTGGTTCTGGGCCTGGGTAGTAGCTGGATTGGTCAGCTCCGTAGATTTCCCATCACACCCAGGCAAGCTCTCCAGCGCTGCCTCTGCTAGCTCACCCAAGGCAGCCTGCAGCAAGTAGCTGGATCAGCTCTCCTGCTCTCGGGTCTACATACCTGGGTCCCCCACACTCACATCACCAGGGGCGACTCTATTGTTTTTCCCAGGTGAGGTGCAGGGCCCTCTCTCCAGATTGCTGTAGAGGCCATACAAGGGAGGAGGGGTTAGGATCAGCTCTCACACCCTCAGGGGCGGCTCACCTGTACCCCAGACAGCAGCAGCAGCTCTAGTGTGTTTCCCAGGAGTGGTGCATGTCTATGGTGACGGGTGGGACCATCTCTCCCAAGTCTGGGGCTCAACTCTCTTCTGGGGAGCAGGTCCAGCCCTCCTGCTGCAGAATCCAGTGAGGGGCAGGGCCAGCTATCCCAGGGCCGGTGAAGGGCAGGGCTGGCTCAGCACAGCATGGCTCCAAAGGCCTCCTGTGCTAACTCAGACCATGGACATCATTACAGATCCCCAATTGCAGCAGGATCATTGACTTAGACACGGTCCTTAGTAACAGCTCAGGCCAGATGTCACCATGGGCCACCCAGATCACTATGGTGGCAACATGACCCTCAGACACCAGCATGGCCTCAGGTGGCTGACCAGACCCCAGACAACTTCATGGCCCTTGGTGGTAACAGGAGCCCATGGACATCACACCAGACCCTGGCTGCTGCAGGGTTATGGACCCAGATATCTCCATGGCCCCAGGCGGCAGTCTAGGTCACCCTGATCAGTATGGCTTGGCAGCAGCATGATCCTTGAACACCGACATGGCTGACCTGACCTCGGTCATCTGCATAACCCTTGATGGTAACAGAGGCTATGGATATTAAGTCAAACCCTGGCTACTGTAGGGCCACGGACCAAGACATCACCCACTGCAGCAGCCCTGGCGTGGGTGACACCGTGGCCCTGGGTGACAGCACAGGCCATTGAGATCGGCATGGCCCTGGCAATGGCATTGCCTTTGGACACCTTCATGGCTGCAGCCTAGACCTTGGACATCTGTGTGGTTTTTGTTGGCAACATGGGCCACAAACATCAGTACAGACCCCAGCCATGGCAGGATCACGGACTCAGACAGGGTCCTCAGCAGCCAGGACCAGATGTCACCATGGTCCCAGGTGGCAGCACAGGGCACTCAGATCAACAAGGCCCCTGTGGCTTTGTGGCCCTTGGATACCAATATGGCCCCTAGTGGCAGTGTAGACTACAGGCCTCTGCATGGCCCTCAGGGGGAAAGGAGCTACAGATATCAATACAGGCCCCCTCAGCTGCTCCAGGACTTCAGACCAAGACCTTTCCCATCTCCTGTTAACAAATATCATCTCACAGTTTCTGGGTGCAGGCAATCTGGGCCTGACTTCCTCAGCCCTGGGTTTCTCACAGGCTATTGTGGAGATTCCTGGAGTCTGTTGAAGCCACAGGCTCTGCTCCAGGTGGGCTTCGAAAGGTGTTGCCTTCAGTTTAGCAGGGAGAGGCCGGGGGCAGTTATTCCCAGGGGGATGGTTGTACAGAGGGTAGCGGCTCCTGCCTAGTCACTGGCTGGAGACGGACCTCAGCTTAGCTCCTCACTTCCTGTGCTGGGGTTCTGAGGGCTAGTTAAGGGGTTTTCTAATGCATGTGTGTGTGTACATGAATATCCCTCCGTGTCTGCGAGAAAGCTCATACCCATTCCTAGTCCCCTTAGAGTGTCCCAAGTTTTGCTTAGAAAGTTTGTCAGGCAGGTGCTATCGTCATTGCTAACCTAACAGGGCACACAGTCGATGGCGCGCTCAGCCTCACAGCGCCCCGTTAGAGCTAAGGTTATGTCAATTATTTCCCGTAACCAGGCAAGATGAACGGTTCTCTATCAACATCAATTAACACTTGCAAAACACAGATTTGAGGTTTTAGGATAGTCTCTCTTCAGACGCCTTCTCTGCCACTTGTATGTTTTGGCTATGAAACGATGCTATTGGCATTTTGGGCAACATTCTCTTCCTGTTTTCCCAGGGAAGTTGTATTTATTCACTCCTTGGCATACAAGAACCATTCTCCACTCTTCTCTGCCCCGTTCTGTGTCCTGCCTTGCTTACTGCATCTTCCCGATGCTCCTGACATCTAGCCACTGACTTGGTCAGCTAATAGGAGGAACTGGCAACAGATAGGAGGGTTTTAGGGAAAGGGTTGGGCTATTACCCCCAAAACAAACAACTGGGCTTCAGATGAACCAAGGTTGTCTCTGTGTGCTCTACTTCCTGTGTGGGGCCCTTTTTCCACAATTTGGCTCTCTCTGGATGTCACATTGCCCTGGCAACTGCTGCTCCTTGGTCTAGAGACCCAGCCTTCCCCTGATTCTTTCCTCCCAGTCGTCGGTGAAGTCTTTAGTGTGCAATCCATTTCTAGCCTGTTATAGGAGGTATGTATTTGGCTCATTTTGAAAATCAGAGTTAACCCCAAGAGGTGGAGACCATCACAAGCACCTCAGTAGGTCCTTGCATAGCATTGTATCTCATCTCTGGGTCTCTGGAATGTCTGCAATGCTTCCTTTTGGGGCTAGGCTCCCAGTGAACCTCAGTATCCCATATTGAGTCCCTGGGGCCTAATGCAACCGTAGCTGGCTCCTGCCCAGTTTAGTCTGGGTGTGCTATAGACCAAAAGGAATTCTGGCTAAGGTCTCCTTGATATATATGCACAAACTGTGGTCCCTAGCAGACTTGTCTAAACCGCACGAGCTCTAAATCTGGACCTGAGAAGCCAGGTTACCAATTTGTCATGGAGTTTGAGTTTAATTAACTTAAAAGAAAACCAGCTTTTATGTAAATTTGATTTATTATCCGACAAAGGTTTTTCAAGGTAATTATAGCATAAATTTATACCATGACTTCTTAAATCAATTTCTGAAAAAACAATGAAATAAACAAAAACGTCAAGTTATGGAGAGCAGTTGCCAGGGATTTTAAGTTGGGTCCTTAAATAACTGTGTTTGTACTGAGGGATTTTTTTTTTTTAAAACAGAGTCTTGCTATGCAGCACAGGCTGAATTCATAACTTTTCTGTTTTAGCCTCTGAGTTCTGGGATTAGAGGCATGTACCACAGCACCTCATGGAGGAATTTTTACTCATTTATTTTGAAATTCATTATCATTGTTGTTCTTTTCCATTTCTGTTTCCTTTTTCCTTTCTTTCTTCATTTTTTTTTTCTTTTTAGGACTGTAGCCTAGGCTGGCCTGGAACTCCTCATGTAGTAGCTGTAAGCTAGCCTTGAACATGTGATTGTCTTGCCTATTTCCCTTAAGGGCTGGGATTTAAAGACAAATTCATCACTCCCAGGGCTGAGGAGTTTTAAAAATAAGATTTGTTGTTTCCAGGGGAGATGAACAATTTGGAAACACAAAGCTGAGATCTAATGCTGGGTTGCTTTTGGACAGGATAGAGGAAGTACATCCAGGAAGGCGCAGTGGCTGGCAGACTGTCTTAGATTTGCATAATCAGAGTAAAGGTGTCAGCACCTGGTAGCATTCGCTCCAGATCAGTGTGTTGCTAGAAGCATCCCACAGGCCTCTCCCCGGTCTCCCTCGTCTTTCTGTCCCTAGAAGCAGTTGTCAGAGGGACTGCTCTAGGCTGGTAGTATTTATCTGCTCTGAGGGCTCTAGACTCTCTAATTATACAGCAATTTGGGGGTCTCATTTCTCGCTGACAGACTTGGGTTTTTTTTTTTTTACCAGTCCTATTGCCGTGATGCTTCTAGCCCATCTCACCGAGTCTCTATTTTTCAGTTTCTACTTCGACAAGAGGTTGCTGGATCATGGGAGCGAGCTCATTTGCAGCATTCCTAGCTGGCAAGAACAGATTGCATTAGTCAGCTGCTTTATTGCCATTGCCTTCACGGAGCTCCCAGATTGCTGTCGGATGGTCTTCTCAGTGAGGACTGGAATTTATTAGGCTCAGTACGGTTCTTTATTCCCGCGTCCATGATGGGCTTGGATTGGAGTGAATAATGCAGAGTCACCTGCAGGGAGACGAGGCTGACCTTTGCCAAGATTTTTCCAATGTGATATGTCTGTGCAGCCTTTGAAAGCAGGAAACCTTCACACATGTATGTATTGCAAATGAATGTATCGCGGTCTTTTAATTTATTCAAGAATCCGCTCACTAAATGTCAGAGTAAAACAGCACTCCCGTGCACTTTTGGCATGAGATCATCACACTTAGTCTAAACAAGCCCTCCCCCCTCCCCCCCCCCCCCCCCCCCCCCCCCCACACCCCCCCCCCCCCCCCCCCCGCCCCCTGCAGACGGCACAAACGCTTTAAGAAGGACTCTGTATTGGAGCAGAAGCATGCGTGGCCAGAACGCCAGCAGCCCTGAGTGTTTTCATTGCTAAGAACCTTCCCGTTCTTTAGGTGATGTGTTTGAACAACTTCACTGAGTCTGGCTGTAAATGGGGACCTTTGTCAAAGTCAGCTAGTTCCCTAGGTCATTCACAATGGCACCTTTGTGTCCGAAAACCCCAGGTACATATTTAAACAGACAAGAGGGAAAGCCGTTTCCTGCTTTCCCATAGCTCAGTATTGATAGGTTTGGGGCTGCTTTCCCTGTGTCCGTCATGGTCTGGGTCAGGCTTTGTGATGGAGAACATTTCAAAATTAAGTATTTGCTCTACTCCCAATGCTAGTTAAGATTTTTAAAAAAAGATCCCACAGCATTTTTCCAGGACCACACTGAGAGATAATCTAAACTCTAATTCATAATGATGCTTGCATTTCTTTCTTTCTTTCTTTCTTTCTTTCTTTCTTTCTTTCTTTCTTTCTTTCTTTCTTTCTTTCTTTCTTTCTTTCTTTTTCGGTGCTAGTGACTGAACCCAGGGCTTTAAACACTTAAGTAAAGTGCCAACCGCACTACGTCCGTAGCCCTCTATAAAAGAAAAGGAGACTGAGCATGGAGGATCATGCTTATAATCCCATCACACGAGAGGCTGAGGCAGGAGGATTGTCTTGAGCCGAGGCCAGCCTGGTCTACATAATGTGTTCCAGGCCAGCCTGCACTATAGAATAAGACCTCGTTTTAGAACATAAATGAACAAATAAAAACAAAAAGGAAAGAATGGGATTGACTGTGGGGCAACAGCTCCTATTTGAATGGGAATATTTTTACTATTCTAAGTCTTGAGGAACAACTGGAGTGCCTCTGAGGGGAGTTAGTGCTTGACCAAGCGAGTTCTCTCCGATTCTGGTTCCTGGCATGCATAGTTGGCCTCTAGCTCCTTTAGAAGCTGCTTCTGGGGCCAGGGAGATGGAACTTCTGAGCAAATGAAATAAATTATAATACAAAAAGTTATATCACCAGAAGTGACCTGTAATTTATAATATGATGTCACCACCTGACTTCTTGTAATTGTGTCTGTGACTGACCTTATATTATCTGATACTCGTAAGGGCTCAGATTTCCCTCTTCTACATTATAGGCAAGGACTTCAGATCAAAATGTCTTCCAGGCGTGGTAGCAGGCGACTTCAGGATGCATTTACTCAGACCTCGGAGGTAGACCCTTCAGAGTGAGAATAGACACGAGGTCAGCCAGGCACCTTGTTCTGGAACTTTCAGCCAATTGTTTATTTCCTTTTATTGATGATTATATCTCATGGTACATCAGGGATTCCAGGTTTGGGGAAAATAAAGCTTTTAAATCAAGGCTGGAGACACGTATCGAGTAGAGAGTGCATGTCCGTGACGTTGGTCTGCAGCCAGACTTTTGAAAACTCAATGATACATCTCTGTGCACGTGTGCGCACGCGCGCGCACACACACACAGCAAGGAGTATGTGTTTGTTGTGTGCTTATTGCTGCTGGAGCTTTCACTACCCTGGTGGTCTAGAAAACCCAGCTGATGGACTGAGAAGCAGCCATCAGATGGAAGCCACAGAAGACAGAAGCTTGGCCTCACGTTGATCAAATGCCCAGAGAGCAAGGGAGGCAAGCTGGCACCCCTGCGCTACACAAGCTCTTGCTCTCAGTGCCCACATTGGAGTTGAGATGTTTGCTTAAGGTCAGTCAGCTGTTTCTCCCCAGAGCCAAGGCTGTAAACAGTCCTCTGGACGCTTGAATATATGACTCATTTTAATATTTTGTTTTGCAAATGCAGTCCTGACCTTCTAGCACAATTGAAACTTTGAAACTCACTTCTGTTCTGCTTAGAGGGAGAAAAGGCTGAGTAATCCTGGCATGGCCTTACCTGACTGCACCCCTGGCATCCAGCTCCATCGCTCTTACTTTTTGATCTTCTGGAAACATCTCCCCAGGAGAGAATGGAGCTCCTGCCGGGGGATGGGTTCCTTAGGCCCAGAGAAAGCTGGCTCCAGTTTACTCAGGGGGTAAGGCCCTAACCTCAGGCTTTGCAGTCTCCTAGACTACTAGGATTCTGGATGTTTTATTTAATTTCTATTAACAAATGCAGGTCGTTATGTATATATTTATGCATCACTAATTCAATCATTCAAAGTCATACCCATGACTAGCCATTTAAACTCCTGACCTTAGAGCAATCCCATAAAAATTCAGACTATTTCTGAAGTTTGCAATTAAAATGAAGCAGAGCAAAGCACAAACATGGCCAAGCAGCAGCTCTTCCCTTCTAGAGAATGAAGCCAGGGACGATGTTTGATGAACCAACCCCCTTGGGGTACACATAGGGGTCAAAAAGATGGAAAATGGTTCTGGGCCCAGCACCGTGGCAGGAACTATGCAGAAGCTTTGCTGATGCTCGTGGTGGGCTGGACAGAGTAAACTTTAAGAGGCTCTGCCAGTAACAAGGTTGGAACCAAGGCTCCAAGCCAGGCCTGACTGATCCCCCTCCTCCGGCTCTGCTGTGCAGCTGTAGTGGTCTCTGAGAGTCACAACCACAGTGTCTTCTTAAGTCACTAGTGTCCTAGTTGCCTGGGAGCAGACACAGGGCTAGAACAGGCCCACGGAAATCAGACTGAAGGACAAGGGGTATGACTTCTGCTGCCAGCTTTTGGTCAACCTCCTTCCATTCTGTACTGCCCCTTTGCTCCCATAGCAGGCACATGGCTGGCTGCCAGGACCCCAAATCATGTTGACCCTCACGGGACCTGAGCAGCAGAGTCCTCAGCTGGATAGACTTTGGAGGCAGGTATATTTTTAATCATGCTTCCTCCTCCGGTCTAATCCCTTATGTGAGAGACATATTAGATACCCATCTCATATGTCCCCTCTTGTTTGGGGGGTACAGTTGATTGAAGAGGTTACCGGAGACCGTAGGCAGTGAGTACAAGTTGTAGAAACTCGATTTTTGTAGTCAATGACTTTTGGGGTGACTTGGCCTATCGACGTGATTTTCTCTGAGTACATGACCCAATAAAACTGAGGAGGAGGTCGTGCTCTCTCTGTTGGTGTGGTTGGAGCGGGACCAAAGAAGTCATGTGGGTGGTGCGCTTTACTCTTGGGCAGAACGGCTGGATGACCGCAACTGAATCAGCAGTGGCGTCCGCTTTGCTCTGTATCCATGAGTTTGTCTTTTCATTGCACCCCTTAATAAATTGTTAAATAGACTTTTGTGGGTTCTCACTTCAGGTGCACCAGCTAACACAGGGCTTTGGCTATGCTTCAGGGGGAGCATTTTGGGTGATGCACACCAGACTTTCAGATGGTGGACATCACGAATCTCAGTGGATAATAAAGTCATCAATGCTAAGGAGGCTGCCTGGCTGCTTAGAGTCTTTCAAATGGTGGATATCATGAATCTCAGTAGATAATAAAGTCATGAATGCTAAGGAGGCTCAGAGTCTTTCAGACTAGCTCCTTCGCAGCCTCCTGTGATGTAACGCTTCCTCAGCACCCACCCAGGGAGATTCCACACACCCACCAAGACTACTGTGCAAACCAGTGAGTTCACAGTGCAAGAATAAACCTCCAGTCCTTAGACCACTTGTTTCTACCTTAAAGAGGATTGGAGGCATGAATGACAGTGGATGTGTGATGAACAGAGCTTCAGAGAGTCAAAACACAGGGATGGGACACAGATAAATTCTCTTTGTTACACATGCGCAGAGCCCGAAGCCCCCTGGTCGGCTCCTCTCATCTCTGGCTTTGACACAGTACCAGTTTTACTGCTGATCCTTAAATTCCTGCCTCATGGGCTCTGCTCCTGTGGGGTAGATTCCTTTGTAGATAACATCCTTTTGTTAACAGCTTGGCTAGGTGAAGGCTGGATTTTGCAAAAGCTTCAGAGTCCGATTTCTGATGATATAGGACAATAGCAATCATTACTGGACAGTAGCCTTCTTTTTATTTTCCTCTTAATTCTGAGACTTGAACCTTGTGCATGCTAGGCAAGCAGCTAACCACTGGGCTACCTCACCATCCTGGGTGCTGGCACTGGTTTATATTAGGCCTTGGTGAGATGGCTCAGCCGGTAAAGCACTTGCCATGCAAGTCTGGTGACCTGAGTTTGATCCCCAGAACTCACCTTGTAAAGGTGGAAGGAGAAGTTGCTGCCACAAAGTTGTCCTCTGACATCCACACACGAGCTATAGCATGTATGTGTGCATGTGTACACAGACACACATCATACACTAACACAGTAATGCAACATCTAAAAACGTTACTGAAACGTAAAAACTTTTTAAATTGGAAAAGTTAAATATAGTTGTTATTGATAATCACAATATATGTGTGTATACATAGACACACAGACACACAGACACACACAGACACACACACACACTGAATAGCTTGCTAGGTTTTATTACAAAGATAAAGTGGTCTCTTCTTTTCCCCTGCTTACTCCTAAGATTAAAAGGCAAACATCCCTCGTTGGAACTTGTGGTAATTTGAATGAGAATGTCCCTTTTAGGCTTCCCAAATGTTGGTGCTGTTTGGGTAAGTTTTTAGGGGGTGTGGTCTTGCTGAATGAAGTGCATGAAGTGTGTCTTGGGGTGGGCTTTGAGATTTCAGAATTTGTTTTTCTGTTTTCTTCCTTCTGCTTTCTGCTTTTGATTCAAGATGTGAGCTCTCAGCTGTTCCGCCGTCTGCAGCAACACTTCCTGCTGTGATGGACTCTTCTTCTTCTTCTAGAATCATAAGCCCAAAGAAATTCTTTCTTCTCTGAGTTGCCTCCCTCATGGAGTTTTATCACAGCACTAGGAAAGAGACAAAGAACCCTGGCATGGCATAACTTGGTCATGGGATTACTCAGGAGACAGAGGTAGGAGGATCGGAAGTTCAAGGTAATCCTTGGCTAACAACAGGAGGGTGTGAAGGTAGCCTTGGACACATAAGACTGTCTGAGAAAGAGACAATCTTTTTTTAATATTTGAGGTTGCTGAGTTTTGCTCTTGTCCTCTAGATTTCCAAATGATGCTGGATTTTGCTAGTTTGCTTTGTGTTTGAGACAGAGTCTCACTGTGTAGCCCAGTTGACTTGGAACTCACTATGTAGATTAGGTTTGCCTCTAATTCACAGAGGTCTGTCTGTCCTTGGCTCCCAAATGCTAGAATTAATGGTGTGAGCCATCCTGCCGAAATGCTTCCTGATATTTGAATGCTGGGTGTTGTGGTTCCTGCCCCTTTGGGAGACAAGCCACGCCCACTCCCATTACCTCTGACCTTCCCACCACCA
>NW_026068065.1:626409-633796 GCF_014885135.2 Alexandromys fortis | reverse complement strand
CTCTCTCTCTCTCTCTCTCTCTCTCTCTCTCTCTCTCTCTCTCTCTCTCTCTCTCTCTCCTCTAAGTAATAAAGGCTCAGTTATGATTTTACACTATGTGTCTGTCACATGTCCCTACCCACGCGCCCGCTCGCCATTGGGAACTCTGCCGCCGCTCGGGTGCCGGACTCCAGAGCCAGGGCCGGCACCTGCCCACCCTGCTACCGCCAGCCCGCCCTGCTGGGGATCCGCCGGAGCTCGCTGCTGCTCCGTGAGCATTTTAAGAATAACACTGGGTGTATAGAAGAGGGTGTCCTAGCTCTTTCACAGTTTCTGTTTCCATCCAATAGTTCTCTTCCATCTGCTATCTCAAAGACTTGACATGTGCTTTCTTATTTAAGCCGTAACTTTGGGTTTAATACAGCTATGGAAATGTTATCTACTGCAGGAATCATAGCTGTCCTGGGCATGTTTTTCTATAGAGCATTAATGGCTTGCACTTTTTAATAGCGTTTTTTGAATAGTGTACATGGGAGATGAAATATTGACAACTGTAGCGGCCTCACAAAACTCCTTTTCTACCTCATACCTAATTGGTAAGAATTCTGGGTGTGATCTAGTTTTGAAATTACTTCTTCAAGTGGCACAGCCTTTGCCCTGTATCTTCTACATTCCAAAGAAGTCAGCTGTCACTCAGGGTTAAAATTCCTTGTAGATTCCTTGATTGCTTCTTAAAAAGTATTTATTATTCTTGTATGTGTGCTCCTTAGTTACTTTTCTATGGCTGTGATAAAATACTATGATGAAGGCAACTCATGAAAGGGTTTATCTGGCGCTTACAGCTTCAGAGGGTTAGACTCCATGACCATCATGGTGGGGACACGGCAGCAGGCGGGCAGACATGGGGTTGGGGCAGTCTCTGAGAGCTTCCATGCTGGTCCCCAAGCAGGAGGCAGGAAGTGCCTACTAGGAGTGGCTGGAATCTTTTGAAACCTCAAAGCCCACTCTGAGTGATATACACCTTCTCCAGCAAGGTCACACATCACCTAATTCCCAAACAGTTCCACCAACTGGGGACCAAGGAGTCAAATATGCGAAATTATAGGGGGGCCGTTCTCGTTCAGGCCACCACAGTATATGTGATGCATGTACGGGAGGGGTGGGAGCGGAGGGTGAGAGCCGTGGTGTGCCCATGGAGGTCAAGGGAAACTCTGTGGAGTCAGTTCTTTCCATCCACTTTTATGTTCTGGGGAGTGAATTCGGGTCACTAGGCTTGCATGGCAAGTGTTGTGCTTTCTTAGAGGGCCATCTTGCCCTCAAAAGCATTTTTTTTCTTTTTCTTTAGAAGCTTTCAGGATTGGCTTGTTATCTTTGGATGTACATGGGCTCTTTGTGAACATTTTGAACAGGTTACACATTGGAGTGAAAATCGTCCTCTTAACTTAGTGTGGGAGAATTGTCTGTATTCTGTCAGTCATGTTTTAAATAAATGCTGATTGGCCAGGCAGGAAGTATAGGCGGATCAACCAGACAGGAAGTAGAGGTGGGGTGATGAGAACAAGAGTATCCCTCCGCATTCCTGCCCAGATCACCGAGAAGCAAGATGTAATCTACCCGGCTGAGAAAGGTACTGAGCCATGTGGCTAGCATAGATAAGAACGATGGGGTAAAATAAGCTACAAGAACTAATAAGTAGCCTGAGCTATTGGGCCAATCAAATTTATAACTTATGGAGATCTCTGTGTGATTTTCTTTGAGACTTGCCGACTGTGGGGTACTGGGCAGGACAGAAACCCCAACAAGCCGGCCCCTCATGTTACATTAACTCCTGTTCTCTAAACTGTTAGTTCCCTTCTCAGGGGCAGTTGGTGTTTTCTATCTCTGCATTTTAAAGGAGTTCTATGTATAAAAGCCTCTCTCTCTCTCTCTCTCTCACATACACACACACACACACACACACACACACACACACACACACACACACTCTTATCCAAATCATAACTTATGCTGTTAGTACTTTTCAAAGATAGCTACTATGATATATTTTATCCCATCTATTGTGATTATTATTTCAACAGCTTTCCCGATAAGCAATGAGGCTTACGCACCTTCCTCTTGTATAGAGGGACTGCCTCAGCCAATAGGATATGGTGGTGGCAACCCTTTGCCAGTTTCCTGTCTCTTTGGACACTTGATCTTAAACCCCAGCTGCCATGCTCTGGGGATGCCCAGGACACACAGCAAAAGATGTAATGGGTGAGCTGATCGACAGGTCCAGCTGAGGTCTTAGCCAGAATTAACTGCTAGATGTGTGAAGACTCCAGATAGAGTCAGTCTCTTGGTGTCAAGTTAGCTCTCAGTCTTTTCAGTTGAAGACTCACACATAACACAACAAACTGCCCTCTGTGCCTTTTCTGAAAACCTTGCCCTGCAGAACTTGAGAACATAATAAAACGAATCTCTATTATGCTTGGGAGTGGTTTATTGCATAGAAGTAGGTAGCCAACATGTATGTTACAAATTCTGTTCTTTGTACTCTTTCTCAAACTAGTACGTTTTTCATTTCAGTTCATAAGAGGTAAGTGTACAAGCGCTCCCCTTCCCTTCTCCTCCCTTCTTCTCTCATCCTCTTCTCCTCCTCTTCCCCATTTCCTCTCCCCTCCCTTCTCTTTTCTTCCATCTTCTCTGTTCCAGTCCTCTCCCATTTTGAGACAGGATCATGCTATACAGCCCTGGCTAGCCTTGAGTTTGCAATCCTCCTGCCTCAGTCTCCCAAGTCCTGGGATTGCAGTATGTGCAATGCATGCCTGGATACTCTCCCTTTTTTTTTTTTTTGTTCTTATAAAACACAGCAGTTTGTTCACCTTCTATGATGAATGTAACCTGCTTTAAATAAACTGTTTGGCATTTTAATCTATTAAAACAATATTGCAGTGGCAATCATATAAGAACATATCTAAAGGGACAATATTTAGACGGGAAGCTTGTGACTAGGAAGTATCTTTATTTGTATTTCCATATCAATTTATACTCCTATATGAGAACACCTATGTCTTCATACACTCATAGTGTTTGTTAGTCTTAGAGGTGAGGGCGTGGCTATGTGATTTTATTTCTTTTGTATTTTTGTATTTTTTATTTTTGTTCTAAGTGAAGGGGATCACTTTCTAAGGACTACTCAAAGTTCCTTTTTGTGGACAGGGATAAGGCTCATCTCATAAACAGCTTGGGTAAATAAGAGTACAATGCTACAAAAACCAATTCAAAAACAAAGAGTTGCTTAGAATTTAAAATATGATTACTACATTAAGAAGGTATTAATTTGGGCTGATGAGATGGCCCAGCGGGGGAGGTGTGTGTGTGTGTGTGTGTGTGTGTGTGTGTGTGTGTGATGCATATGGGAAGCATGAATAATAAAACTCAGGGACAGATATTGGGGTCCAACCTTAAGACCAGGAAAGCAAAGTAGCCAGCCACTGGCTTTTACCTAGACCTCAGTTCAAAAATGGCGATCCTGCCTCCAGTAATTTCAAAATGAGACAGTGTCTGTGAGCTGTCTCTTCCTATTTTATATTCTTCTCTAGGGCTGGGATTAAAGGCATGCACCACTCGGATTAAAGGCGTGCACTGCCCAGTTTCTATGGCAAACTAGTGTGGCTACTGGGATTAAAGGTGTGCATTATCACTGCCTGGTCTCTAAGGCTGACCAGTGGGGTTGTTTTACTCTCTGATCTTCAGGCAAGCTTTATTTATTAAAATACAAATGAAATGACACTATGTGTGTGTGTGTTGTGTGTATGGTGTATGTGTAAGCCTGCTTGTGTGTGTGTGTGTGTGTGTGTGTGTGGTCTGTCTGTCTATACCTGTGTCAGAGTACATGTGGAGACCAGAGGATGACTTGGCTAGAGTCAGTCTTTCCTTCCACTGTGTGGAGTGCACAGATCAAACTCAGGTCAGGCTTGGTAGTGACTGTCTTGACACACGGAACTATCTTGCTGGCCCCAAAGCCAGAGCCTTTATATCTCAACCCTCTAGAGATAAGGCCTTTCACTTTGTAACATGGAACAGCTATTTCTTAGCTTGGCTGGCAGGAAGGAGACTATTCTGGGAATTGGGATACTCCTTATGGTCCCTTGGCTCCTTTTTTTTTTTTTCCAGCCTGCTCAAAAACTCTTGCATTCAAAGGTAATTTCTTCTTCCTTGCCCTCAGGAATCCTTTCCATCCAGTGCAGGAGTCATCCTTTCTTATCCTATAATCTCGCAGTCTGTCTGTCCATCTCCTTTAAAGCCTTGGCCTTTGGAATTCAGAGGCCAAGAGCTGAGATGTAGGGCAGCAATAGGGTGCTTGTTTAGCATGCCTGATGCTTTGGTTTTGATCCCCAAAATAGTGTTGGCATATTCTACCATACAACTGCTTCCAGTGTGCGGTAGAAAGGCCCAGATGCAGGGTGGAGCAAAGACATTTGGGATTTGGACGGGGCTGAGATTAGCTGAGAGGCATGGCTAGTTTTGTCCCTTTGGTGTGCTTCCTGAAGCTCCCCTGTAGTCAAGGCATGAAGGAATTATTATAGGCTAGAGGTTATAGAATTATCATTATCTGACGTGGGAAGAATGATTGTAAGTTTAAAAATGGTCATGTAAGTAATATTAGTCAAGAACCGGTGAACCATCCTTGTTGTGCAGAAATTCCCTGCTTTCTGAGATCAACCTTCCTCTTGGAGGGAAACATATTAAGACACAGGGTGTTTAAGGGGAGGCTAGACAGCAAGATGCTCTAGTGGAGGCAAAACATTCCTTCCTGCAGGGAAACTAGTTAATCTCAAGAAATACAAACTCCATAGGAAGTTCCTGAAACTGACCAGGTGGTCCCGGGTTTTATAAGGAAGTAGGCTGAGCAGGCCAGGAGAAGCAAGCCAGTAAGCAGCTCCCCCCCCCCCATGGCCTCTGCATCAGCTCCTGCTTCTGGAATCCTGCCCTGTTTTTAGTTCCTGTCCCAACTTCCTTCAGTGATGAACAGCAATGCTCTAGTGTGAGCCTAACAAACCTTTTCCTCCCCAACTCTCTCTTTGCTCATGGTAGTTCATTGCAGCATTAGAAACCCTAACTCAGGCAGGATTATTGGAAATTTGGAAAACATTGTGAAGGTCACCATTCCCTCGGGTCTGATAAGCTTTGGTAGAGCTGAAAGGGACATGTTGTCCTGTCTTTGCCACCCATGCCTTGGCAGAGAGGATCACAATAGTGGCACTAGAAACAGTTATGTGTTACCTGCAGATAGGGAAAGACAATGGGAAACAGCGATCTGTAAGAGAGGACAATATCAATGCCCTTAAATAGTTTTTCTAAAATGCATTTGAGATTGGAGGTGAATAAAGGTGGTGAGGCTTGGAGAAGAACTTACATATGGTCCCTAAGCCTGGAATATCAGATGAGCCAGCACTTATGTGCAGAATCAGATGACCCCCAGGGAGAATGAGCTTTCTCCAGAGGCTGTGAGGAAATTTCACCCCATGAGCATACACTGATGGGGGTCCCCGAGGACTATGTCTAGTGCCTGCTATTGGATTCTGCTTTGACTGCTCATAGGCAAGACTCTTGGAGCCCAAATGGCTCAAAAACCTGTAGCAACAAGAACTGTTATCATAGCCATGCGAGCGAAGCCAACTCTATTGCTGGTGAAGTCGTTTAAAGGACTGGAAAATGTATCCTACATTTGCAGAATATCTGTCCCAGTCCTCTTTCCGATTTGAAACCTGCCATTTTAAAAATGAATAAGAAACCAAGCATCGACAAGTAAAAATGAGCATGTTTTATGTTTGAATTTTGTATAAGTCAAAATGTTTCTTTTTTCGTAGTGAAATATAAAAATTTTCAAACATAATCATACGAGTGAAAAGGAGATTGTTCAATTCCAGTGTGGTACTGAGGCACGAATGGATTTATTGGGCTTGCATTCTGTACTATGCTTCTATGCTGGGCAGGGAAATAAATGACAGGTTGAGAGAAAGTTGTTAACGTCTCATTTTGATTAAAACAACACTTGAAGGCGACTGACTTTGGAGAAGATAAAATGATCAGAATAACCTGTGAGGTGACTTTAGCTTAAATCCAGGGTGTCCCGAAGCTCAGAGCGAAAGAGCAAGAACAGGATGAATGTTTTCATTGAAGTTCTAACTTCAAATGCCACGAGGGTCTCAAGAGGTTACCCAGCTTACTCCTAGCCCTTGGCAGGATTACAGCGAAACCAGCTCAGGCAGAAGGCAATCCATCCTGCTTCTGAAATTGCCTGCTCAAGAAATTTGATACAACCCTTTCCACAGCCCCTTTCAATAGCCTCACTTTTCTTTAAGTCCTCAGGGGACTCATTCATGCAGTATCAAAGAGCACAGGACAACATGCCTATGCTCCCCATGCCTAGCATGGAGGTAGAGAATTATCTTTTACTCTCTGTGACAATGTGTAAACAATACCACATCATACACCAATCCCTCGCCTTCGCATTGGATCCTGTGTCTTTCTAAGTAGTGCTCCCCCCGAGATTGGGGGGAAATTTTGCCTCTTTCATTCCCCTTATTTCCCTTTGGTACATAATCCCTGAGATGTTAATATATAGTTTGTTTTATGCACCCAGGAATTAGAAAAGCAATTATGCTTCAGCTGGTGGGGCTGTTGTCAGCACCATGGACAGTAGCTCACTGCGGTCAAAGTTAGTGTTTGGTGAGAATACAAACAACTTGCCAAGAGGTGCTGAGGACTTGACTACTTGGAAGGTCTTCATTAAGCTCCTTTACCTTCTCTGTTTCTCAGTTGAGTTTCCCTTCTCTCAGAGGTCTATAGCTCATGTCAAGTAAGCATAAAACTAGTCAGCACAACTGACCCCTTGTCGACTGGACGTAAACCCATGCTGGCTGGCTGGAGAGCCATCACTTGGCTCCCAGGCTCAGGGAACAAGGACAGGAAGCATGGAGGACAGAGTCAGCAAGAGCAATGATTTCTTCCTCTTCCTCCGGCAGATGCTTCAGTTATATTTCATAAATGATTGGTGGCTTCCCTAATGTGCAGACACATCAATGTGTGCACCTCCTGTTTTCTGCTTAAAAGATATTCATTCTAAGTTTAGGTCCTTTAAAAATTAACTGATCAGTTTGGTCTCAGTTATCTAAAAGTTATCTGTTTTACTGTTTGGAGGAAAATTCATAATACTTGGGAACTTTCAAAATACATACATAATTTGGACCCACGTATGAGGTTTCTCATTAGAAAACATGATCAGGCTGGGTTAGAGGTGGTGCACGCCTATAATCCCAGCACTTGGGAGGCAGAGGCAGGCAGATCTCTGAGTCTGAGAACAGGCTGCTCTACAGAGATAGTTCTAGGGCAGCCAGGGCTACACAGAGAAACCCTGTCT
>NW_026068065.1:585429-624055 GCF_014885135.2 Alexandromys fortis | reverse complement strand
AATTCGGTCATGTTCACCACAGTAATTTTGATTGTCTCCCATACAAGCTTTTAATTCTATATATAACATTTGTACACACTGATGGGGTTGAACGTGTTAACTCAATATGTGCATACCACTTGTAACAAACAAATCAGGGTGCACTGTCAACTTGACAAACCTAGACATAGCTGGGCAGAGGGATTCTCAATTGAGAAAATACCTTCATAAGATTGCCCCTTGGACAAGTCTGTGGGGGTATGGTCTTGATTAATAATTTACATGGGAGGGTTTAGGCCAATGTGGGTGATGTCTCCTCTGGGTTGGTGGTCCTAGAAATATAAAAGAGCACACAGAGCAAACTGTGGGGAGAAAACCAGGAAGCAACACCCTCCATGGCCTCTGCCTTGGTTCCTGCTTCGATTCCTGCCTTGAGTTTCTGACCTAACTTCCCTTCATGAAGGGCTCTGTAAGCTGTCAGATAAATAAACTGCTTCCTCCCCAAGTTGCTTTTGGTCACAGAGTTATCCCAGCAATAGAAACTCTTTTCCCTTCCGGTCTTCCCATGCTGTGGTTGTCATCGTGTGGTTATCTGCTGTGAGACTGTGATGATTTGAGGAAGAATGGCCCTTATAGACTCTTAGTCTTGAATGATCTATCCTCAGGGAGTGGCACCATTAGAAAGGATTAGGAGGTGTGGCCTTGTCGGTGGAGGTGTGGCTTTTTGGAGGAATTGTGTCACTGGGGGTGGGGGAGCTTTGAGGTTTCAGAAGCCCAAGTCAGGCCCAGAGTCTGTCCTTCCTGTTGCTTGGGGATCTGGGTGTAGTATTCTCAGCCACTTCCTCAACAACAGGCCTGCCTGCTTGTCACTCTGTTCCCCACCATGATGATAACGGACTAAACCTCTGCAGCTGTGAGAAAGGCCCAATGGAATGATTTCTCTTAGAAGAAGAGTTGCCTTGGTCATGGTGTCTCTTCACAGCCGTAGAATACTGACTAGGACTGAGATCAGTTGTTTATATGTCAGTGGAAGATACAAAGACAGCACTCTGAGCTTGGCTTGTTTCACTTACCATGGTGTCTTCCAGTTCCATCCGTGTCTCTGAAAATTACAGAATTTAATTCATTGCATTGCTGAATAATATTCCAGTGTGTAGACAGACATTTTCTTTCCCCGTTTATTTGTTGGTGACGCTGGCTGTGGGTGGTGCCACAGTAAACATGATTGTGCAGTGCTGTCTTTCATGCCTTGATCACATTTCCTGGGGATACAGCCCGGACTGGAGTATTTGAATTGGCAGCTCCACTTTAGTCTTTGAGGCTCTTCCACACTGTGCTCTGTAATGGATGGACCACCTTACTCCCACCAACAGCACAAGAGTTCTCTCTCTCTCTGCAGTTTGCCAGTATTTTTTATCTTTTTGGCACAAGTCCTTCTAAGCAAGGTAAGGTGATATATTGTCATGGTTTTGTCATACAGTTTTCTGTCTGATTATAACATTGAGCATTTTCTCTTGGACTTGGTTATCATTTATACAGTTTAGGTTAAGCATTTTTTTTGTTTATTCAAATTGTGGTTATCTGTGTATGTCCCTATGTGTGGGCATATGATCTACAGGCACCAAAGAAGGAGCGAGCCCTCAGATGCCCTGGAGCTGGAGTTGCAGGCAGTTGTGGACCACCTGATATGGGTTCTGGAAATGGACTCTGGTCTTCTGCAGGAGTGGTACATGCTCTTAATTTCTAAGCCACCTCTCCATACCACTCATAATAAAAGATATGTAAATTCAGACAATACTCAAATATCACTTTTCTCCTTTGGTGTAGGAAAAATTAGATATTTACTAAAACAATGAATTGTAAAGCACATCCTTAATTTGCTGGTGAGATATTTACTGGTAAAACGTGTATGGAGGATGACTTGGAAAAACCTATCAAAATTTAAATGCATATCTTTAAAAAATGTCTCTGTGTGTGTGTGTGTCTGCGTGCATGTGTGCAAACGCATGCACAAGCATATGCTAACGTGTCCCTGTAGAGGTCATAGAACAGTTTTCTGTAGGAGGAAGTCTTGCTTGTTCGTCCTGCTGCCCAGTTTCCAACTGCCCTGCTAGCTTAGCCCTTAAATAACCACACCGAAACTATATTAATTAAATCACTGCTTGGCCCATTAGCTCTAGCTTCCCATTGGCTAACTTTTATATTAATTTAACCCATTTCTATCAATCTGTTTATTGCCACTTGGCTGTGGCTTACCAGCAAAGATTCGGCTGTCTGACTCTGGCAGTGGATCCATGACATTCCCTGGCTCCACCCTTCTTTCTCCCAGCATTCAGTTCTGTCTTCCCTGCCTACCTAAGTTCTGCCCTATCAACAGACCAAGGCAGTTTCTTTATTCATCAATGGTAATCACAGCACACAGAGGAGACTCCCACATTAGTATTTCAGAGTCAGTTCTCTCCTTCCCCTCTGGGTTCTGGAGATCAAATGCAGGTTGTAGGACTGAGTGACAAGCTCTTTTAACTGCTGACCCTTCTTGCTGGCTTTAAATGCACATCTTTTCTTTTCTTTTCTTTTCTTTTCTTTTCTTTTCTTTTCTTTTCTTTTCTTTTCTTTTCTTTTTTTCTTTCTTTCTTTCTTTCTTTCTTTCTTTCTTTCTTTCTTTCTTTCTTTCTTTTTGACATAGAACTACTTTATAGGTTTAGTTTGTAGATAGAGCTGGGCAACTCAAAGTGATGTCTATGCAATGTTAGTTATTGCACTTTACACAGCAGCATAGAATGGAAAAGACAGTGGGCTAAGTCTCATAGCATATCTGTGCCATAGAATACGATATAGCTATAGGGAAAGAGCAAAAAGGGCTGAGTGTGAGGGCACACGCCTTAATCCTAGCATGCAGAGAGCAGAAGCCAGTCTGGTCTGTGACAAAGTGAATTCCAAGCCAGCCTGGTTTACAAAGTGAGTTCCAAGCTAGCCTGGTCTACACAGTGAGTTCCAAGCCAGCCTGGTCTACACAGTGAGTTCCAAGCCAGCCTGGTCTACACTGTGAGTTCCAAGCCAGCCTGGTCTACACTGTGAGTTCCAAGCCAGCCTGGTCTACACTGTGAGACCCTGCTCAAAATCAAGACAGAACAAAAGGAAAACCAGGAGGAATGAGAACAAAGCCTGCCCTTGTTTTTCTATAGGAAAATCTTCCCCATGTACCATTGGGAAAAGGTCGCAAAGTGTGCACATGGCATGCTTTCAACTGTTAAGAAAGAGAAGGCACCACGTACATTTATGTTTGTGTAGAAAAGCTTCTGAAGACACACAAGAAAGTAGTACCATGGCATCCCATTAGAATGGTAGAAAGGGAAAAATTGCATGAATGTTATTATAGAGATTTTTTTTTGCTATTTTTCTAGCTTTCAATCATTTGATACCACACTATTAAAACTAACAATCACTCAAAAAGCTTGATCACATACACACGTTGCTCTTTTCAGATTTGTGGGGGCATTATATTACAGTATTTTGTGTTGTGCTAATAGTCAAATCGGTAAACAGTAAATATTGAAAAGCTTTTCTAGTCTGTGTAGAGAGAAACTGTAGGAGAATCAGCTCCCTGATGAGTCAGCAGGAACACAAGAAGATTAGTCTGTGTGATGTAGAGAATGGTGGCGCTGCCTCAGCAAACAGCGAGCTTCCTGTGGCTGGCCTTGTTCAGGTACACGTGTCACCGCAATGGGGGAACACTCGAGACAATAACAGGCCTAGCAGTCTCTCCAAATAATTCTGAGGTTCTGTGGTTTTACACACACACACACACACACACACACACACACACACACACGTGAAGTATGGGTCTGAAGAGATAACTCAGTAGCTAAGAGTACTGACCTGATTCAAATCCCAGAACCCAAACGACAGCTCACAACCACCTATAACTCCAGTCCCAGAGGATCTGATGTCTAGTTCTGGTCTCCGCCAGCACTAGGCACGCAAAAGGAGCATAGACATATGCAGGCAATAACATACATGCACATAAAACAAAATACTGTGTTTTTAAAAAGGGGAAGTCAGCACCATGCATTTTATCATAATATACTTCTTTTTAAAAAAAGCAGATTAGTTTAGACATCTTAATTTATTTATTTATTTATTTATTTATTATGTATATAGTGTTCTTGGCACCAGATCTAATTATAGATGGGTGTGAGCCATCATGTGGTTGCTGGGAATTGAACTCAGGACCTTCAGAACAGCAGTCAGTTCTTTTAACCTCTGAGCCATCTCTCCAGCCCTAGACATCTTAATTTTTATTTTGTGAATTGTAAGGAGCTAACAGTAGTTGGAAGGAGAACTAAGAACTGTGGATGGGGTGAGCGGGGAGGCTGGAAGAAGACCCAAAGCCAAGGACATACAGGTAGTCACATCAAGCTCGACAGTCCTGGTAGATGAACATGCAGCCTTTAGCCTTTCGCAGCAGAATAGGCCAGAACACGGCACACCACTTTCTAGGACTCCATGACATGTGCAGATGGGAAGTGATATTTTAGGAAACGACTGCAAGTTATTGACATTGATTTTCAAATTATTCCTACTTGTTTGGCTGGTGAAACACCTGGCAGCCAGTGCCTTCAAGCGCTCCGACTTCAGGTCTGCCTTAGTCGATGTCCACAGCTCAGCTGGATACAGTAACTGACGGGCTTGAAGGGACCTGGTAAATTTTTGATGAGCGTAATACTGGACCAAATATATGAAGGGCTTTCTCGGGGGTGTTTGAAAAGCGGGCAGAGGCTGTGTTGCCAGGGAGGGACCAGTGAGCCCCTGCTCTGTCTTTGCTATTCTTCCCTCACCCCTTCTCCTTTCTTCTTCTTCTACAGTTACTTCTGTGGGAGATAGTGCATTGATGGAGCTAAAAAAGAGCGTAAAACATCACACAGCCTCACGTGTTTTACTTCCCGTTGTGTTTTTAGTGTGAGGAAAATGTTGATACCCCCTCTATGTGTGTGTGTGAGTTGTGTGCACATGTGTGTGTGTGCGCACACATGTGTGCCGATGTAGAGGTTAGCGTGTGTTCTGCTCTGTCACGCTCCATCCTATCTCCGTGAGACAGTGTCCCTGAATCTGGAGCCAGGCTGACAGCCAGCAAACTCCAGAAACCCTCTGTCTCTGGTCCCCAACAGTGCTGGGGTTACAGGCATGATACAGCCATGCTGGCTTTTTATGTGGGTCCTGAGACCAAGACTCATCTTTACTTAGCTTTGCTTGCTCTGCAAGTTTTCTCATCCACGGAGAGTTCCCGTGGCCACTGGGATGGTCTCTCAGCGTGAGTGAGCTGGTGGTCTGAAACGAGAATGTCTCTGAGGGAGGCGGTAAGAAGATGCCAGGTACACTTCCTACGCAATTGGTAAATGTTAATTTTGCGTGTCAGCCTGACTGGGCCACTGTGCCCAGGTATTTGGTCAAGCATTTTTCAGGGTATTTTTGTGAAGGTGATTCTTTTTTTCTCTATGATATTTATATTTGAACAGTTGATTTTGCATAAATTAGATGAATGTCCATGATGTGGGTAGACATCATTTACTCCTCTGAAGACCTTAACAGCACAAAACCTAACATCCTCTGAGGGAAAAGGAATCCGGCCAGCTCAGGTCTTTGATGCTCTTTCCACGCTTCCAGCCCACTAGGCCAAACCTACTCCTTTAGTCTTGCCAGCTCCCACGTCAGAGGGCCACTTCCTCGGAAAATCTTGCTAGATGCACATTCTATCTTATTGGCAGATACCGACTAATGCATTAATTATACTTTTAAAACTAAGAATCATTTGAAATTGTAGCATTATGCAAATGAAATTAGTTACTTTTGTTTTCATGAGCTATATCAACGATTTCCAATTTCCTCATCTATAAAATGAGAAAAACGGAATAGTCATGCACTGAAATCCACTTGCCTCATGTGTGGCCATAATGCTACGCTGACCACCCTCCTGGACACTCGACTGTGTTCTTTCCAATGGGAAGGGAACGGAAGTGGCGTACTCCACTTCTGGGCCTGCATCTTAACATGGAAGGTATTCTTCCTTCCTTCTGCCTTCCCATCCTCAACCTTGTTGGGCCCATGACCACTCAGCCTGAACCATAACCTGCCCGAGGAAACACTTTGGAGACTGAGGTGTGAGGATAGTTGGGAGTCTGGGCTATACTGTAAGACTCTGTCTCAAAAGACAAAACAAATATAAGAACACATGACTGAGGGAATGTGAAAGCTGTGTACCGCAGGAGCATGACTGTGACTCCGCCAGGACCAGTCTCCTCATCACTGTGACCAAGAGAGAAGCCTCTCTGTGCTGTTGCGTGGCAGTGTCTTTGTTGACAAGCTTAGTCTCGGCCCTAACTCACACAGGGTAGTCCTGGCAACTGTATTGTCGCCTTCATGGGGTTGTTATGACAATCGGATGAAGGAGACTGGCCAGGCTCTGATAGCACCGTCTTTATTGAGTATCCAACACTAAAGCTTCCCTGGGACCCCAGAAGCAGTGCGTGCAGGGACTCTGGCCCCTGGGATAGCTAGTGACCATGCTGCTCTTTTCCAATGGGAGAATACGGCTCTGAGTATTCAAACAAAGCAGATTTTATTCATTGCCACCAGCCCTTCCCCAATCACACTTAGAAATTAAGAGCCAGTGTAGACGGTGGGGGATGAACGGCCATTGGATGCAGTTGACACACTAGCGCACCTTAGTTTTACGGCCATTTTACAAGTTGGTGGCAATTCCTAAAGTACCCAGGTGAGTCACAATATACTGAATGCCATTAGCTGTCTAGGATTTACCAGAAAACCAGTTTAGAGTGATGAGATTTATGGTTTCGTACTCCTGCGAGGGCGCAACAGCTTCTAAACCGTATTAGGCTGGTGAGAGCGAGGTGTTAGCTCCTAGCTGCTTTTGATTTACATAAGAACGTCTCGAAGTACAGCATAGATTTAGGAAGCCACGGTGTGTGTCATGATCTCTACAGAGGAAGACAACGCGATAGGATGAGATCCCATCGGAAGTAGGGGGACAGACATTTCAAAGAGAGAAGAAAACGACCACGACTGCATTCCATGGCCAGGTAAGGCTCAGAGCAGCACTCTTGTGGGGAGAGAAAATGGAGTGTTTCTTGTCTCTTTCTGTGGGTAGAGCCAGTCTGAGGTGTCGAAGGAAGTAGGTTATTAGGGCCTATCTCCACAGTCTCTTTGACATCTCCTTCATTTCCTTATCAAAACTTCAGTACTGGAAAAAGCAAAGCATTAACAGCTCCCATCAAAAGAGTGATCCCTTAGGAAAAGCTCCAGGAGGTCCTGCCAGATGGGAAGAGCAGCGCACAGGGAGGGGGACGTCCAGCTGTGGCGGCCTGTGGAGCAACAAGAAAGGCCAGCCTGGAAGTCCACAGGGAAATCCTGCAACTTGTGAAGTTGAGTGTAAGCAACTGAGTTTCTTTGGAAACACACACACCAGCTACTCCACACACCAGCTACTCCACACACCAGCTACTCCACACACCAGCTACTCCACACACCAGTTGTATGCTCTCCCCATCTGGCAGGGGATGTTGGGAGGGTCCTGCATAGTTCCTGTCTGAGTGTGCTGGCCTGAGACCACAAAAAGCCAAGGACTGATGGTCTAACCTCCATCCTGCCTGAAGTCTGAAGACAGGCTCAGGCTGCCACCTGCTCAGACCACCAAAGATAGCAAACGTTCCTTCACTCTGCATTTTGTTTCATTTAGGCCTTCTCTAGATTAGAAGCCCACCTACAAGGGGAGTGCGGTTTACCGGATTCAGTTACCCATTCATGTCAGTCCCATTCAGAAACAGCCTCGCAGACACTCCCAGAATAATGCTTGCTATATAGACACACAGAGGCTAGCATGATCACATGTGAACTTAATCGTCACCTTCATAGTATGCAAATGCTGAACTTAGTGTATCTGTCCTGATGGTCACTCAGGACTTTAGGTTGCTGCCCACAGCACCACATACCTCTGTGAAATTAGCACAATCCAGAGCAATGGTGGCAGTAATAGAATGTGAAGATAATTGTTCTCATTACATAAAAGTTAGCGGTATAGTGCTATACAAATATTACGTATCATTCTGCTGAAACTTCCTCCACTTTTTTACTTGAAAAAATACCAAGCATAATCTATCCTAACTTCTTTTCTTTCCTTGCTTGCTTGCTTTCTTCCTCCCTCCTTCCTTTTGTTTCTTTATTTCTCTCCCTCTTTCTTTCCTTAGCTTTATGTAGCCCAATCTGGCATTATGCAGCCAAGGATGACCTTGAACATGTAAACTTCTTGCCTCCACTCTGAGAGCTGGGATTTTTAAGTGTGTGGTGCCATGCCTTGCTTGTGTGATTCTGGGAAGGCATCCTACCCATAGCCCAAGCTCTGAAAACTTAATGAATTTCACCATATTAATCCATTGTTAACATTTAGCTACATTTTTATGTGTATGTGTGAATGCTTATTTGTGTGTGCGTATGTGCACGTGTTTATGTGTACATACATATGCATATACATTTGGGCATAGCATTTTCTAAAATTATGTTGTGTAGATGATGCACAACACACAGTTAATTGGGTTTTTAAAAAGTAATTGTGGTGCTGTGGCTCATCCCACACTTGGGAGGCAGATGCAGGCAGACTCCTATGCATTCCAGGCCAGCAGGGTCTACAAAGAGAATTTAAGTCCAGAGAGGGTGCATAGTGAGACCCTGGATGGAGAGAGAGAGAGAGAGAGAGAGAGAGAGAGAGAGAGAGAGAGAGGAGAGAGAGCTGTATAGTCCAGGGTTAGTCCGGGGTCAGCAAGACTGCTTACCTCACAGTGGACAGGAAGCAGAGACAGACAGCAAAAGTCTGGAACAAGACACACTCTTCAAGGGCACACTTCCAGAGACCCTATTCTGTTGACAGAGGTTTCTGTCCTGCCCGGTCCTGAAGCGATTCAGTCCCAAAGAAACACACAGAGGCCTACATTAATTATAAACTGGTTGGCCTACTACTCTTCCTCAAGTTAGACCTCCCCATCTGACATTTCACTGTCTTCCCAAACAGCGCCTTTCACTTGGGACCAGTGCAACTTCAAATTTCCTTTAAAGAGTTATTCTGTTTTCCTGTTAATTGACGTGTGTACTGGGAACTGAACTCAGGTCTTCAGCAAGAGCAGCACATGCTTTTAACTTCTGAGCCATCTCTCCAGCTCCATCCTCAACTTTTTCCAGGGTGAGACTTGATATAGAGCCCTAGCTGGCCAGTACTTATTATGTAGCCCAGGCAGGCCTGAAACTTGTGTTAGTCTTCCTACCTCAGTCTTATGAGTCCTGGGATTCCAGGTATGGACTATCATGCCTAGCCCTTCCTTCTCCTCCAACTCCTCCTTTTCCTCCTCCTCTTTCTGTAGTGGGAGCGGTGGACTGCGTTCCTGCTACCTGGCTCCTGGCTGCCTGGCTAGCTTATACCCCCAAATAACAACACACAAATTGTATTCATTTAAACACTGCTTGGCCCATTAGCTCCAGACTCCTACTGGCCAACTCTCACATCCTTATCAACCCACCTCCATTAATGTGTGTAGCACCATGAGGTAGTGACCCAACAGGAAGATTCTAGCGTACGTCCATCTTGGGTCGGAGCTTCATTGCATCTGCCCTAGAGAGGAGCAGTGGCGTGGCGTCTGCCTAACTTCCCTTCTTCCCAGCATTCTGTTCTGTTTACTCCACCCACCTATGCTCTAACCTATCAGGCCAAGCAGTTTCTTTATTAATTAACCAATGGAATCGACAGATTGATATACGACACTCCCACATCATCTTTCTCTTTTTCTTCTTTCATCAACCTTCCCTCTTCTTCTTCATTGTTTTCTTTGAGACAAGAGTCTTATGTGTCCTGAGATGGCCTTGACTATGCTATGTTGCCATGGTGACATGCATTTCCACACCATTGTATGTAGTTCTGGAAATGGAGCACAGGGTATCATGCTTTCAGCATGTCTATCTTTTTATTATTAAATTTATTTAGTTTTAATTTCATATGCATTAGTGTTTTGCCTGCATGCATGTCTGTGTCAGATCCCCTGGAATGGGAGTTACAGACAGGTGTGAGCTGCTATGTGGGTGCTGGGACTTGAGTCTGGGTCGTTTGGAAGAGCAGCCAGTGCTCTTAACCACTGAGCCATCTTCTGTTAATCAGCATACATATTTTAATAAGAAAAAATATTCAGTTCTATAAGCACATTGCCATACTATAATATTTGACATCTATAGGATATTATACCACACCTGCATGTGCGTGCACACACACACATGCACGAGCGTGCGCACACACACACACACACACTTTACACTTTTCCTAAGTATATACAAGTTGTTCATTTTGTTTGTTTTTCAAGACAGGGTTTTTCTGCATAGCCCTGGCTATCCTGGAACTCACTCTATAGATCAGGTTGGCCTCAAACTCACAGAGATCAGAGATTCACCTCTCTCTCCCTCTAGCGTATGTGCTGGGATTAAACGTGTGTACCACCTGGCTAGCCAAGTTGTTCTTTACAGTTGTTTTTTCTCTTCCAAGATGGAGAATCATATATTATACTTCCTTGTATTATCTGTCTAGTCTCCTTAAATCTAGAACATTCTATCTGTCCTTGCCTTGTTTTCATTTTTCATCACACAGATATCCTTTTTTCACTTGCTTTTATTTGTCCCTTTTTGGTGACGCTGGGTTAAACTCAGGGCCTCCTGCATGGTTGGCAAGTGCTTTGTCACTGAGCTACAAACTAGCGCATACAGACATCTTTTGAAAAATTATTGTCTTTTATTATGTGTGTGTGGGTGTTTTTCCTACATTCATGTCTGTGTACCTTATGTGCTCTGGGCCTCAGAGGCCAGAAGAGATCCCCTGGGACTAGAGTTACGGATGGTTGTGAACCACCATATGGGTGATAGGGATTGAACCTGGGTCCTCTATGAGGGCAGCCAATACTTTTAACCTTTTGAGCCATTTCTTCTGCCCCCTTATACAAATATATTTGAAGTAGCTTTGCCAGTCTTCTTTAGAACACCCCATAGTGTATATTTATTTATTTTTTCTCATTATTGCACTCAGATTCAACATTTTATGGGAAATTATTGTTGTTGTTGATGTTTTTAATAATAGAGGCAAATGGAAAATCCACTTATTTCAATAGGGGGAAATGTTTAAACAGTCTATAGTTCATTGATAAAATAGAGGTTTAAAAAAACTTTTTATGATTTCCTGTGCACCACAGCAAGGGTGTGGGGGTCAGAGGACACCTTGCAGGAGGTCCCCTCTCTCCTTCCACCACAGAGGCCCTCGGGATCCAACTCAGGTCATCAGGTTAGGTGGCAGGTGTCTTACCCGCTGAGCCATCTTGCCAGCCTGCGTCTAATAGATTGTATGAAGCTAAACAGTATTCTAAAAAAGATGTTTTAGGGACTGGAGAGATGACTCAATGGTTAAAAGCACTTGCTGCTCTTCTAAAGGAATCAGAGTTCTGTTCCAGGCACCCATGACGGGCAGTAGACAGCTGCCTCTAACATTGGGTCCAGAAAACCTGACTGATACCGTCTTCTGGCCTTCTCAAGCACCTGTGCACTTCTCTCTCTCTCTCTCTCTCTCTCTCTCTCTCTCTCTCTCTCTCTCACACACACACACACACACACATACACACACTCGAGTATGCTAAAAAATAAAGAGAAATCTTTAAAAGTCATTTTAATTGGTCTTTAATTAGTTAAGGAAACATTTATGCTTAGTGCTCACTGAGCGGAAAAGTTAAAGCTACAGGAGTAAAATGATAAGGAAGTCAGTCTTCGTATTTAGCAAAACCATGCTTGGCTAAAGAGCACATTCAGCAATGTCTGCTGCAAGGAAGCTTAGACCGCAGTGGGGCCAGCCTGCTCCATGGGACAGAACTCTAGACCTCACTCTCCTAGAGAACCATGAGCTGTGTTCTGAGAAAAAAAAATCCCATTTTTATTGGCAATTAATTTTTTGACCTATCTCTGCACCACTGAGGAGTGGTTAGTATTTTATTTAGGCATAGACAGTCTTTTTTTTTTTTTTTTTTTTTTTGGTTTTTCAAGACAGGGTTTCTTTGTAGCGTCCTGGAACTAGCTCTTGTAGTCCAGGTTGGTCTTGAACTCACAAAGATCCGCCTGTCTCTGCCTACTGAGTGCTGGGATTAAAGGCGTGCGCCGCCACCACCTGGCTTTTTTATTTTTTGACAGGGTTTCTCTGCATGTACTCCTAGCTGTCCTGGCAGGTTCTTTTTTATATAATTTTATTTCATTTTATTACTTGCATGAGTGAGTGTGTGTGAGTGATCAGCTTGTGCCACGGCACACACACGGAGGTCAGAGGATACCTTTTGGGTGTGAGTTCTCTTCTTCTACTACAGGATCTGAGTGTCATGGAAACACACACTGACGGGTTTTGTGCAGCAAGCACTTTAGCTGCTGAAGCATCTAGACAGATTCTTCAGTGTGCTGATGGTGGGAAGGGAAGTTCTCTTTGACGCATCATGGGGAAACTTTCAGGCAATTTTCCAAGAAAGAGTCATCTTTCTTTTGAGCTTTCTTGTTTTGTCTTCTGATAAACGTGCCTTCCATAGCTAATGGCATTTCACTTTTTTTTTCAATCAAAGGCTCAGGTTCCTACGATCGAACAGGGCCCCAACACTCTTGGTGTCTTACTTACCAGCTCCTCTTGGCAGTCACTTTATCATCGAATGGTGGTGGAGATCAGTGGCAGACAGCACAATTCCAGCAGCCTTCCTGTGCTCCTGTCTGTGGGGAGACTGGAGCTGCGAGGGAGCTGCTGGCCCCAGGAGTATCTTTAGCTAGTGAGGGATGAGATACCTCCGAGGATGTTAGCGTGGGATTAGGCCCTACCCCAGTTCCCTGTGTTTGGTAACTTCTTGTCTTCTTTCCTACTGCAGTACTGTATTTCTCCACTTGGTTGCTGCTCTTTCCTGTCTGATGACCTACTGCTTGAGTCTGGTCTCAGGGACCGAGAAACCCAGCCTCAGACACAAAGGGTGTGCCATCTTCCTCCAGAAGAGAGGGTTCCATAACAGTTTACAGTTGAGACGAAATACTTTAGCATCTGTCACCTTGGCAAGTAGATGTGCTTTGGGGGAAGAGTGGGTCTTGAATGCTAAAGGACAGTTGTCACAATGAAGCTCAAGTCTAGGGTACTAATGTGTCCCTGCGTTAGGCCATCCGTATGATGAGGACTTTGGCACTCTTCTCCCTGCAGTGGTACCTGGCTGGGTACCTTACTTCCCACTACATCAGACATTTCAGTTACTTGTTCTATAGCTTAGAAAGGCTTCGAGAATTCTGTCTTCATAATAATCTATTTTATATCATGCAATCTTTTTATTCCCAGCAGAGCCCGATAGGATTAGATCCATATGGGAAGCCAATCCACAGACTGAGCTAAAATACTGAACACAGCTTGAGAAAATGGGCTGGACCAGTCAGAATGTCTTCCCAGGGAGTGGGAAGCAAGGTGAATGCTCTTGCTGATTAGCAGCAAACCAGAGTGGAGGGAGGTCAGAGCCAGGGTCTGAGTGACTTGAGCAAAGACCTGTGACAGCGCAACAGAGGAGGGGCTACTGTACAACAGCAAGCCTCCAATCGCTGCAGGAGAGACCCTGAGAGGGCCCAAGTCCCTGGTTTCCTTTCTAGCTTGCCTGTTTCCAATCCTGAGCTGGGTGGGCCTTTACCGCAACACAGCTCTCCTACGGCAAATCACGCAGATTTCTACTTCGCAGTATGTGTATGAGGGCCTGCATAACCAGTGAACTCAGAGGCATTCTCTTGACTTTCCTTTTGTAAATACAGAAAGATCTGGCTTCTCACTCACACCTGAAAGCAAGGTTTCGGCCTGTTGGTCCACAATTTATGGAATATCCGTTGCTGTATTCTTTTCAAGCTGGACACGGGGACTAATTCTGCCAAAATCTATTTGTCTCTATCCTCCCATTACAATGAATATCTTGGTTGTTACTAATTTCTGACCCTCAACTGGGCCATAATTCTCTCTTTCGGAAGTGCTGAACCAGGAACAAAATCCAGTACTGACTCAGCAGTGACTAGGAGGAGCAGGGAGAGGCTGGGAGCGTGGCTGAGGGGAAGGGGAAAGGGGAGGAGTTTTTGAGGGGTTTGGGTCCTTCTGGGAGAGGATGCCTCCTTCCTTTAATCCATATATGGGCAAGATCCCCCTACGGACGGGAAGCAAGAGGACCGAGAGGACCATGATGCCCTGGTACGTGGAAATTCTCCTAGGGTATCGCAGTACATACAAAAGGATGGTAGCTCTGTGGTTGAAAAATGGCTGGCAAGGTTCTAACTGGCAGCGTATTTTATCTTTTTAAGACAGAATCTCATTACATGGCCCAGACTGGCCACCAACTTTCCATTCTCCTGCCTCTGTCTCTGGTGCCCTGCCACGCCTGGTTATGTGTCTTGTTTATACAACGGCAGGGGCCTGGATGTCTGCGTGGTGTGTCGGAAGGGTATTTCTTTTTTTATTACTAATTAATTAATTACTTTTCCAGCCAGATCACAGTTTCCCCTACCTTCCTCATTTCCTCCCAGTCCTTATTCCACCCCACCTACCCACATTCATTCCTCTCGCTATTTCTTCAGTAAAGGGCGTAGCTCCCACGTATACCAGCCAGCCATGGCACAGCAAGTTGCAGTGAGACTAGGCATTTCCTCTCTTATTGAGGCTGGATGAGGCAATCCGGCAGGAGCAAAGGGTCCTAAATGCAGGTAACAATCAGAGAACCCCTGCTCCCACGGTTATGTGTCTTACACGAAGACCAAGTTACACACAACTGTAACATATATGCAGAGGGCCTAGGTCATATCCATGCAGTCTCCCTGGTTGTCAGTTCAGTCTCTGTGAGCCCAGGTTAGTAGATTTTGTGGGTTTTCTTATGGTGTCCTGGACCCCTTTGGCTCCTACAGTCCTTCCCCCTCTTCAGAGGAGTCCCCAAGGTCCACTTAATGTTTGACTGTGGATCTCTGCATCTGTTTTCATCAGTTTCTGGGCGAAGCCTCTCTGATGACAGCTGGACTAGGCAGCAATCTAGGAGTCCAGCAGAACATCATTAGGAATCATTTCATTGAATCTCTTTTTTAATTGCCAGTCATGTTTGGTCCTATCCTGGGTCTCTAGGACTGTCCAGTCTCAGGGTCCTGGCTCTCCAGGCAGTGTCTTGGGTGGGCTCTCTCTTGTGGTATGCATCTCAAGCTGGATGGTCAGCGGTTGGCTGCTCCCATAGTTTCTGTAACACCTTTATCCCTGTGCATCTAATGGCAGAAAAAAATTGTAAGGCAAAAGTTGTGTGGCTGGTTTGGGGTCCCAGTCCCTCCATTGGAAGCTTACCTGGTTACAGGAGATGGTCAGTTCAAACTCCATATCCCCTCCACTTCTTGCATTGCTAGGAGTCTTAGCTGGATCATGGGAGTGTAGTTCTTAATCAGATCCAACGCTGCTTATTAAAAGGGATTATTACTAATTCTTATATTGTATAATCTTTTACAATGTAGCCTATGATCCATTTTGAATTCTTTTATAATACATGGTATGAGGTAAAACTCCAAAGTCTCCTTTTCCCAAATAGTTCTCTGGTTACTTCAGTCTTGTTCACTTAGAAGATAATCCCTTCTCCATTGTGATGGTTGTCTTAGGGTTTCTATTGTTGAGAAGAGACACCATGACCACGGCAACTCTTATAAAGGAAAACAACTAATTGAGGTGGCTTGCCTCAGGTCAGAGGTTTAGTCCATTATCATCATGGTCGGGAGCATGGCAGCTGCTCCAGAGTATGGTGGCATGCAGGCAGACGTGGTAATTAAAAAGTAGCTGAGTATCCTACATCTTGACTTGTAGGAAGTGGTCTCAGACACTAGGTAGAATTTTGAGCATAGGAGACCTCAAAGCCCGCCCCCACAGTGGTGTACTGCTTCCAACAAGGCCATAGCCACTCCAACCTTTGTTAGTGCCGCTCCCTTTGGGGACCATTTTCTTTCAATCCACCACAGAGGCTAATTTTGGATGCTGACTTAACTGATTGAGGGAGGCATAGAGAACACTCCTGGGTGTTTCTAGAGGGTGTGTCCTGATATCAGTGAACCAAATGGGAAAGATCTGACCTTCGGCTGGAATAGGAAAATGAGAGAAGAAACCTCACTGTCAAGCTCTTCTGTGCAATGCAGGATGCTTTTCTCCTGCTGCCCTGGACTTGAGACTCTTAAGTTCTTCTACTCTGGGCTCAGGACTGTCTTGGTGACCAGCCTGACTCTTGTGCTGAGAACCATTTGTCTCCCCTCCAGTTTACAGACTGCTCCCTCATCATGGCTGACTTCCCAGCAAATAAATCTGTGTTTGCGCGCATACATGTGTGCACTGTGTTCTTTTGTGCCCATGTGTGTATGTGTGCGTACTTCTGTCTCTCAGCAGACCCCGAGACCCTATCTATTCACGTCTTTGTTGAAAGTTACTTGAGAAGTTTGACATGGTGGTACAGATATGTCTTGAATTCTCACTTTCAGGATGCTGAGGCAACAGAGAGGCACTGTGAGTTCCAAACCATACTGAGCTACAAGAAAACCAAGAAACAAAGTGAGCTGAGGATATTTGTGGTTCTATTTCTGTACCCTCAGTTCCTTTAGTCTATATCAAAGACTGACAAGCTTTGGTCCAGGACCAATTCTGGTCTACTCCTGTTTTTAAAATAAGGGTTCATTGGAACTCAATCACGTCCATTCATCTACAATGCGAAGTCAAAGTTCAAACAAAAACTACAAAGTCAGAGGCATTTACTCTCAGGCTCTTCCAGAAAGAACTTCTGACTCCTGGTGTTAGTATTCAGGCATCTGTACTGGCCTGCCCTTGGGGTCCTGACAGGATACGTCCTCAGCTGCAGCCACTAAGAACACCTCTGTGCACATCTACTATATTCCCTTTTAAAAGGTGGACCTTGCCCCCCTCCAGTCTCTTTCTCTTTGTCTCTCTCTCTCTCTCTCTCTCTCTCTCTCTCTCTCTCTCTTTCTCTTTTTCTCTCTTTCTCTTCCCCCCTCTCTCTCTTCCACCACTCTTGTCCCCAGGGACTGGTCTCTGCCCCCCTTCTTTCTCCTCTTCCAATAAACCTTCTGTGTGGCTCTTGTTGTATGGCATGACTTCTCTTCACGTCGTTTTAAAAATTACAACACCTGCATTCTGTGTCTAGCCTTCTGTGGCACCACATTCTTTTGGTTACTATGACTTTATAAGACATCTTGAACTCAAATGATCTATGTCCTCTAATTTTGTCCTTTTTCTAAATTGTTTGACTATAGTATTTGTATTTCCATGAGTTTTAAAGTTATCCTTTCAATTTCTACAAAAGATCACCTGTAATTTTCTTAGGGATTGTTTAGGATCTCTACACCCAACTAGAGAGTCAATATCTTAACGATGTTGCATCTTCTGATCCTCTCTACGATCATGAAGAGTTCCTGCATATGTTTAGGTCATCCTTAATTTCTCAGAGAAATACTTTGATGGTTTCAGTTCATAAGCCTCGCATATATTTTGTTGAAGTATGCATAAGTCTTTCATATTTATACAGATGGATACATACAGATAGATAGCCCAGGCTGGCATCAACTCAGGATGTAGCTGATTGAGGATGGTCTTGAACTTCTCATCTTCCTGTTTTCTCCTCCAGGGTGCATGTGCCATTTTGCCTGTTTTTTTTTTTTTTTTTTAGTGCTGGGGGCTGAACTCAAGACTTGACGTATGTTAGGCAAGCCATTTACCAACTCAACTACCTCCCTAGCCCAGTAGTTGACATTTCTGTGCAAGTCTACTGCACTGCCTCTTTTAAAACTTTTTGTTTGTTTATTTTTCAAGACAGGATATTTTGGTGTGGCCCTGGCTGTCTTGGAACTCACTCTGTAGATCAGGCTGGCCTCGAACACAGATATCTTCCTGTTCTGCTTCCTGAGCGCTGGGATTAAAGGTGTGTACCACCACCATCCAGCCTTTTACCTTTTAAATTGTTTGCTGATAGTCTCTAGACATGTAGTTATTTTTGCATATTGACCTTGCATTTTTTCATATTTTCCATACTTATTAGTATATAGAAATTTCCCAGAATTGATTATGTTAGACTTTCTATAGAAGCCATCAGTGAATGAGTATGGCATTCTTTTGACCTTTCCACTCTGAATACATGTTGCTTGTTCTTTACTTGCCTTCTTCCTGGCAAACACTTGTGGTTGGATGCTGACTAAGGCCCCTGATCTTCAGGGGAAAGCGTGACGTAAGTTGTTCTCACATGTGGTTTGTCAGGTTGAGGAAAGTCGCTTCTCATCATTCAAGAGCGATTTCGTTACAGATGGGTGTTGACTTCTGCCAGCCACTTTCTCACTGTTTAGAGACGACTCGGTGGTTCATGGACTTTCAGTCTGCTGGTAAATAACTGAGAACAGAGACCCGAAGATGTGGAGTTCCCAGGATGCTGGGAACCCGATTTCGTCAGGAAGCTTGTTTTCTATTTTGACTGTCTGCTGTGCTACAGAATTGAACCCAGGACCTCAAGTATGCTATGTGAGAGCTCTGTCTTTGTGCGATGCCCCCAACTCTGGCCTGTGAGACATACTTAGCCCCTTAGAACGCTTGTCTTCTCCTCCAAGGCCTATGAAGACAGCGTGGGCAACTCCCATCCACACAGTAATTTGTTTTTGTTAAAACTTCAGAAATGAACCCCACTGAGAATTTTCATACAGTGCCCGCGGCTGCCCAGAATCAAAGCCCAGTGATTGCAGTTTTGTTGTGACAGCCCTCCTAAGCCCTCTGGTCAGTAACACAATTGTGGGAGAACCTGAAAAGGCTGCTGAGGTGAGAAAGCGAGTGTCGAGAGGGGACGCCTGTGCTGCTGAGGACGTTGGCTGGCCCTTTGTACATTTGTAGGTCGGCTTCTACCAAGTTTCTCTCTCCCACCCTCTTCTCCCTGAACGCGCTGGCCAGCTCTTCTTCAGCCTGGTTCTCCTTCCGCAAACCAGCTGAAGTCTGGATATGATTTCTTCTACTCAAAACTGTCTGTAGATGAACCTTGTGTCCAGTGACTCCAGCCTACCCAAGCAGATGGTCTCCTTCTCTAGAAGTTTCTTCCACAGGAACTGGGTTTATCCAGTCTCTGGGCTTTTCTGTCTTTCCTGCCACTGCCTAAACAACCTCTGTGCTGGGTGACAGCCTGGGTTCACAGTCTGCGCTATGAATGGAAACAAATTCCCCAGGACAATTCTCATTTTCTTCTTTGGTTTTCTTGAAACAAGGTCTTGCTGTATAGCCCAAGCTGACCTTAAACTCACCATCTTCCTGGGTCTGACTATGAAGACATCAAATCCCCTTGTTAATGAACTAGCCTTTACTATGCATTCAGAACCAACACTGAAGCCAGAGTGAGAGCTTTACCTCAAAAGACTTTGTGGGAAGATTTTCAATGCATGAAAATACCTAGCAGCCATGTGCAATACCTGCAATTCCACCCCGAGAAGACCAAGACAGGAGGACCGGGAGACCCTGTCTTAAACAACAGCCACTACCAGGAAAAGAAAGAAAACAAAACGTGGCGTTCTCATGCAGCCGCCACTGGGTATGTGTTGAATATTAGTCACTGAGAGCAGACATGGGCATTGGATGAGTGACATCTGTCGAACTGGGAAAGGGCCTCCCTGAGGTGGTCCAGGGTCTGGGGTGTATGACCTATGCCTTGTCGTCATAGTGGTGTTCCAGTTAAATCTGATGAAATTCTCAGGTGGGCAGGTTTTCCCAAAAGTCCAAAGAAGCAGATCACTTCCTTTACTTTAGGCTGTGAGTGTACTTGTGAATATGATTGGAAAAACAAGGTTGGGAAAGCCCATTTAATGATAAAACACACACACACACACACACACATACACGCACAGGGTTTTGTGTAGTGTTTGACAATAACATCACAAATAGAGCTGTGCCGATGATGATGGCGCACGCCTTTAATCCCAGCACTCAGGAAGCAGAGGAAGGTGATCTCTGTGAGTTCAAGGCCAGCCAGAGCTATAGCCAGGGCTATAGAGAGAAACCCTGTCTTGAGAAAAAAAAAAAGTAGAGCTACTTTTTTCAAGTCAGGCCAAAGCTATCCCCAACCCCCACCTCTTGGGCTTGTCATCATTATGCAGACTCTGGAGGAAGAACATTAAGACTCTGATGAGGTTTTGTTGCCAGGAAACCACATTACGTGTAATCAGTCTCTGGGTCTTCTCTCTTCTCCTCACCAGAAGACTCTGTTTCTGATTTAGATTTTTTTTTTTTTAAGGCATAAGACATTCACATGGTTCAAAGACAAAAAGTACATACAGCTTTAAAATCAAATAAATCCCAAATTCCTCCCTCTTCAACACTCAGTTCCTCTCCTCAACAAATAATCAGGGCTAATTAGTTCTTCTTTATCTTTCTGAATATTTTGAATATTCTGAATACACACAGGTGTATTTTATATGCCATCATCTTTATTTACACAGCCAACAACTGCTTTACATATATGTACATACATACATATGCATCTACCTTTATGAATGGTTTTCCCATATTGATTCATAGATTTATACAGAATGTTTTTTAAAAAAATTAAAGATTTGTGTACTTTTATTTTATGTGTATATGTGTTTGCGTGCCTACATGTCTGTGTACTATGTTTGTGCCTGGTATGCTTCCGAGACTGGAAGAAGGCATTGAATCCTCTTGAACTGGAGTTACAGACAGTTATGAGCTGCCATTTGGACACTGGAAATTGAACCCTGGTCCTCTACAAAAGTAGTCTGTGCTCTTAACCACTAAGAAGTAGGCTTTAATGCCTCTGAAGGAATGGACTTGCTAGCAAGGCAAAAGCAAGAAGGCAAAGAGCTAAGCTTCCTTCTTCCATGTCCTTTATATAGGCTGCCAGCAGGAGTGGCCAAGACCACAGGTGGGTCTTCATCTCAACAGATCCAGATGAGAAGTGGATCTTCCCACTTCAAATTAATCAGAAAGTCCCTCACAAGTCCGCCCCACCACTTTAGAGTGTTAGTTAATTCCAGATGTAGGCAAGTTGACAACCAAGAATAGCCCTCACAGGGTAAGTTTGCCTATGTACTATATACATGCCTGGTTTCCAAAGACCCTAGAAAATGGTGTTGAATCTCCTGGAACTGGAGTTACAGATAGCTGTGAGCTGCCATATGGGTGCTGGAAATTGAACTTGGGTGCCCCCCAAAAGCAGCAAATGCTCTTAACTTCTAAGCCATCTTTTCAGTCCAATTCCTTTTGGATAGACATTTAGGTAATTTCAAGTTTTTAACCACTTAGAACGGTGTTTTGTAAATAACCTTTGCATGATATATTTTTCCCGTGTATGTATGCCTGAAAGACATGTTTCTAGACTCAAGAGGTATATGTATAATCTTGATCACTTGATGTGGAGGTCAATGGACTATATCTATGACAGTGGTTGCATAGCAACCATAAGCTAGTGATGTCATAGCTATCTCCATCTGTATAAAGGTATTTGAATTTACCTCGCTGAATTTCTCAGAACTATGGTCATCATTTATGCAATGCATGATGTATTTGTATTTCAGACAGATATTGGGAGTTTACTCACTTAAAATTTTACAAAATTGAACCAATTTATACTCCCATCAACAGTACATGAGATTGGTTTCTTGCTAACTTGGGTAAGAAAAAAAATAGCATCATTTTGATTTTCACTTTTCCAATGGGTTTTAAAAAATTTAAGCCAGGGCTGGTGGCACACACACTTAATTCCAGCTACACAGGCGGCTGAAGTGGGAGTAGTCAAACTCAAGATCACACACACACAAAAGAATGAGGGTATAGATCAGTGATGTAGTACTTGCCTAGCATTTGTGGGGTCCTATGTTCAATTTTCATCAAAAATGCCTTAAACTTTTAAAGGAGTTAGTTATTTGTTGGGGATATGATTCAGCGGACAAATTACTTGCTGTGCAAGCTTGAGGACCAGATTTTAAGGCCCCAGATTCTGTTATAGCTGGGCAGGAGCAGCCGCTGCTTGTAATCTCAGGCATCAGGAGGCAGAGGCAGAGGCAGAGGATGGACCCCTGAGCCAAGCTGTCAAGCTAGTGCATGTAACACACTTGCACTTGTACCTGCACACACACTTATACTTGCAATATACATGTCTTATATAAATATATATTATAAACTTATGTATTATAATTTGTGATATTTAAATATGTTTCTCTTTTCTATCATGGTACTGATATATCTTATTGATTTGGTTTATTCTAGCCTGTCATTTATCATTATTTAGTGGGGGAATGCATGTTTATTTTTAAATATTCAATATCAAATTTACCAACTAAAAAACTTATTTTATTGAGACAGGTCCTTAACTATGTAGCCTTGGCTGACCTAGAACTTGCTAAGTAGACTAGGTTGAAACTGAACTAGCAGAGATGCTCCTGCCTCTGCCTCCCAAAAGGTACAATTAAAAGTGTGTACCATCACATCTGTACAAATATTTGGACTTTTGTGCCATCGTTAAAAGGACTAGATTTATGGGAGGGGTGAAAACTACCTTAAAAATCTTTCCACGGCCTACCCTAACATTTTACACATTGGCTTTTATAGAGATAATTTTTATTTATATAGAATTTACTCTGTGCATATGTGTTTCCAGTTGCTGACAGCAAGACTGGGCTAGTCTTTTCTTTCTTCAGCATGGCCCCGTGGGGGACATGTGTGTTTACTGTGGCGGGCTCACTTCCAAGTGGTATTAAAACAGTGAAAAGCCCCGGGGCCACCCTTCTATTTCTATGACAATGGCAGAGAGGCCTCTTCCCCACACACTCACCCCATCCAACTTTAGAGCCAGTCTCCTTTGCAGGGATATGCTCACATGGGATCTCAGCTGTTGCCTCCCCAGCCCCCACCGTGTCTGGCTCCAGAGCCCCAATGTGGAGCGCAGCAGCTCAGAACCAGCACACTCAGGGGTGGAATTAGGCTTTGGGCCTGAATAAATAATTAGGAACTGGCTGCTGAGAGAATGTCCCCGGTGATTGCTGGCTCTGGAATGTTTCTGGGTGGCACACAGAGTTTTATTACCCAATTAAAATACAGCAGATTAAGTAGTGCAAAAGGAAGATGGAGTGGGCAATAAATTTGCTGTGGAATGGGCTGTGGAGGGCCCAACCTGAAAGGCCTGAATTTATGGTTCAGAGAGAACTGAGAAATAGAATAATCTAGTTTCGCCAGAAGGAATCACTACCCAAGCATATTCTTCAAGGGAGACAGTCTGCCTGCCTTGAGGAGTCGGGGTGACAGGAGGAGGTTGGAGGCATGGATGGTGGGAGAGAAAGGCTTGCTTCTGCATGAAGGGAAGTGGCAAGGGGTGGGAGGTTGTGAGAGAAGCCAGCCAAGGTAGCACGAGCAAGGTCTCCTGCGAATCTGCAGCCTTTTGTGGCACACCAGCATTGAAATAGACGTTGGGGATTTGGTGGTGACCCTTCTTGTTCATTGCGCATAACCTCAAGTTCAAGGCAAGCCTGGGCTACAAAGTGTGACCCTGATTCAAAATACCAAAATAAAATACAAAACGAAAAGAAACACACACACACACACACACAGGCACACAAAACAACAGCAACAACACAACAAGCAAACCAACCAGAGGAAAATGAGTGCTGGCAGGACTGGGCTTGGGCCCAAGGCTGTATCTCCAAATAGGATGCATGCTGGAGTACTGGGCTCAGGTTCTCAACTTATGAAACTGTGGGAGGCAACATCTGACTCACAGCACTGCCATCCTGGAGAGCAGCAATTTCCTACTATGCATGCCATGTCTTCTTCCATTCCCAGATCTGACTCCTGGTCATCCCACTATTCTCTTGTGGTTCACCTCGGAGTTCCAGTTTGCTATGTGATCTGGGAACTGCACCCACAGTGAGGGGGTCAGTGTCTTTGTTCCTCTCTTGAGGATGTGGAGCTGAACATTTCTCCTCAGAGATGAAGCCACCCCTGAGTTCCCTTCCTACCATGCCTTAGGTGGCTGTTATCATATCTGAGACAGCTGATTTGGCACACATACCTTCTGAGGGTGATTTAAGCGGCCTGTACCCAAGTTTATTACATGTATCCAAGATTTTGGCTGAAACCACCCAACTGTCCTTATTTGTCCTGGAACTTTGAGCCTGTCGTGGTGCCAGGCTCTGAGCAAAATGAAGCTCGGATGCTATAGGACCGGTCTTTGAATTGTGTCCCTGTTAATGACCTGGGACAGCAGATTAATAATGAAGATGAAAGCCCATGTATCAAATGTCTGCTCATCCCAGAGCCTGACTCTGAACCCTAGCCTGCAGCTGTCAACAAGGGTAAGACTAAGTCCTCACAGTTCAACTCACGATTGATGTTTCTGGTACAGGCAGATCCCCACATAGGGGAGCCATTCTTGATTGCTCGTTGGTGTAAACTGGTTTTGTGCATTCACCCGTCCACCATTCATTCATTCATTCATTCGTTCAGCAAATACGAACTGAGAGCTGCTCAAAACCATTTACTCTTCCAAGACATAGGATGTGGCTGTGAGGCTGCCTCTTGTGCCGCGCCATCTTAGGGTACCAACCTGGCCACATTTCACCCAAATACTTGCAGTTACAAAAACCGTGAACGGGTTCACAGGTATGCCTTAAACTCCTCTATCTCTACGTTTTATCAGCAGTAATGATTCTCATCAACTCACCATTCCTTAGAGTCCTAAAGTTCCTTCCCTACCCCCTTATGGAAGCCAACTATCTGTGACCTGCTCCCATCAGCAAATGCTTTATGAGACAGTTATGAATCGATATGCCAAGCCCTGTGCCAGGCATCAAGAGCCCTAGATGAATTGGACATTTGGTCTCAGCTTCCCAGGGGAAGTGGCGACAGGCAGTTTTAATACCCTGTGATGGACAGGCCGTGTTCACCTAGCCGAAAGTGCACCAGTGAGATTTACCCGGAAATTTGTGGCTGAAAACATATTCTGAAAAACTAGGAAATTCTAAATGAATTCATCAGGACATTAACCAAAGAGGTCGTCGCTGCTCTTTCTCAGGATTCTATGAACTGCTTCCCCACTTCTGCACTAACTCATGCCAGCTGGTTTGGATGTGGAGCCTCAGGGAGCTATTGTGAATGGGGGTTAGTGTATGATCCACCCACTGCGACAGGAGAGGCATGGTGGTGAGAGAGGACCCCTCTATGTCAGCTGGAGAGTGAGGTGGCTGTCGTGTGTCTAGGGTCAGGAAACTGATAACTGAATGGTGGGAGGTCCTTCTGTCTCTGTGTTGTTTTTATTGTTTAGTGAATAAAGAAACTGGCTTGGCCTGATAGGGTAGAACAGAGCTAGGCGGGGAGGGGGGGGAGAACTAAACTGAATGCTGGGAGAAAGAAGGAAGGGTGGAGTAAGAGAGAAGTCATGGAGCCTCCACAGGAGACAGATGTACTGAAATTTTGCTGGTAGACCACAACCTCATGGTGATTAGTGGAGATGGGTTAAATTAAGCTGTAAGAATTAGCCAATAAGAAGCTAGAGCTAATGGGCCAAGCAGTGTTTTAAATAATATAGTTTCTGTGTGATCATTTCAGGTTTGAGCTGCTGTGCCTCCTTACAACAATGTTGTAAGTGGCCTCCTTACAACAATGTTGGTACTTGTGCCCTTTCGTTCTTCTTCTGTTTTTAATTCAAACCCCACCCATGGGATGGTGGGTGGATCTTCTTTCCTCACTGAAACCTCCCTGGAAAAGCCTTCACAGATGTCCCCAGGAGTGTGCCTTCTTAGGAGATCCCACGGAGTTCAGAGGAAGATTTAGCTTCACAGTGCCCTTAGAAAAGGGGCTCCACAGAGAGCCCTGCTCCCTCCTAGTGACCACATTGAGAAGTTGCTTGTCTATGAGGAAGGAGTTCCTGAATCTACTAGCATTTTGCATTTGCCCTTCCTAGTCGCCAGGACCTTGAAAAGTGTCAGAGGTCAACAGGCAGCTTGTTCTGGCTGGAACAGGCTCAGCTAGTGTTTGTTTCACTGTTGTGGGTCCCTCCAGCCTGCTGCTTCCGAGTGGTAGTTGACTTGTTCTTTTACCATCGTTTCCCTAGGACCCCAGCAGGCCAGGAAAGAGATGACCCAGCAGATGAGTGAGAAGAGGAGCCCCTTATGAGTTTTATTAGTAAAATAAGGCTACTCTACTCTTTTTTCCCCAGACCCAAAAACATGTATAAACATGTTTGCTTTATTAAGCAAAGCAACCATTTTTCCATATATAATTTTTTTTGAGACAGGGTCTATGTAGCTCTGACTGTCCTGGAACTCACTTTGTAGACCAGGCTGGACTCATACTCACAGAGATTTGCTTGCCTCTGCCTCCTGAGTGCTGGGATTAAAGGTGTACACCCTATGCCAGGCTCCATGCTGAATATTGTATGGATTCACATTGGAAATTAAAAAGAGAACAGCTGATGTCTTTTCTTCCCATAAAATAAGTGTCTAGACTTTTGCTTTGTTACTGTCCATGTTCCTTTTAAATAAACTTCTCATGTGTGAAGTGTAAAGCCCTGGAACCAGCCTGACACCTCCCTAAAATGTCTAAGGCTTTTTCAAGGGTTTATCCAAATAAGAAAGCCAGGCAATATAATTAAATGAACATAGTAATTGGGTCGATTCATGGAGATAAAATCTCCCACATGGTGAAAATAAAACCTAAAGTGATAGCCGACAAATAGAACATAAGCTTGGATGGTTATGGCTGATGCTAAGGGGTGAGGAACTAGAGCCCCACTGGGCTTTTTAAGTGTATCAGAAATGAAGAACTATCCTAGCTAATGGACGGGCATCAGCAAGAGTCCCAGACAGGGAAGGGAGGCATCCAGAGAGCAAACGAAGGCCGGAGGAGGTGACAATCTGTGCATCACGTTACTACACGGAATTGAATTAAAATAAATCCTCAAGACTGGTAGCATATATCCCAGTGTCAGCGGGAGACCAGAAAGCCAAGAATGTAAATTGTTTCTCAAATTAAGTAATTTGTCATGGAAAATGGACTGTTATAAATTTGGCTAATTCTGTACTTTTCTTTGTCAGCTGATACTGAGAGAAACCCAGGTAAGCAGGTGGTAGCGAACCGTCTGGAGAAGAAAAGAAAATTCCGAGTTGGTGGCAATAATCGCCGGAATCCCCTCTGATGAATCTTATTAGGGCCTACTGGTTTTCTACTCAGATTTTTAAAAGATTTTGTTTATTATTTATTTTATGTGTATGAGTGGTTTACATGTATGTACATGTTCCATGTGCACGCAGTGCCCAGGGATGCCAGAAAAAGAACGTTGGATTCCTTGGAACCAGAGTTACAGATTTTGTGAGGTGCCTTGGGTGCTGGGAAGGAAGGAGGAGGAAGAAGAGGAGGAAAAGAAAAGAAAAAGGACCCAGTCAGAGCCTCTTGTTGCATATATTATCATATCTCGTATTCAATTTAGAACAGTTCCTTAGTCTTTGGCTTCCAAGATCCTGGTGCTTTTGTAGAGCGAGAGTGAGTTAGTGTGGCAGAGTCTAATTACTGAGTTTTTATCCACTCATCTGTTCTTCCTGAGTCTTTCATTGTGAATTGATACAAAGTGACTGTCTGCTGTGAGCGGATCTCTGTCGGAGTCTGTTGGTTGGTGGCTCTTCCTTTTGGAGAGGCCTTACAGCCTCTGGTTGTGGGTACCTGAGTTCTCTGCTGCACTGCATAACTTCTGTTAAATCCTGAGGCTGCTGCTTGGCCTTTTTATGCTCCACAGAGAGGGAAGTGCATACAAATACCGACCACAGTTGGGCACAGCGTTGAGGGTATGGAATCTTAGCACAAGGGACTGAGGCAGGAAGGCTGTAACTTTCATACCAGCCTTAGATACATAGCAATCCTTACTTTGTACTATACAATGAATGAATGAACAAACAAACAGGAGATGGTCCTGCCTTTGAGAGCCGCTGTGAAGATCCAAAGTGGTGTGTTTCTGAAGGAATTAAATGCCTCTGAACATACAGCAGAAAATTATAGTCTGTGAAAATAAGTAAATAAATAAGTAAATAAAAATGAAAATTATGTTTGGGGGCAAAAGTCATTCAAATACACACACACACACAACCTATCCAAATATCTTTTATAGACATTTGCTAAAAAATGAGTTAATGCCAGAATGTCTAATTAAATACTATAATCTGTGTTGGAAATTAGACATTCTATGTATGAAGATGCTAAATAGGTATCAGCTCACATTTTCCTAACAGGAAAAAGCATTTCAGATCAACCGAAGCCCCCTCCAGTTCTCTGCAGCATAAGTAAAGGCCTCTATGATTCCTGACGGCCTCGGTATGTGTCACTGTAACATACACCACTTTCTATGGTAATTGCTTTGAGTTGAAGGCACTTCACTTCCTGCCATCCCTCATCTACCTAAAATCAGAGTTTCCCCAAAAGAAGATCAGTTTTCACAAACCCTCCACCCTTCTACAAGCAACCCTCGTTCCCCGAGTTGAGAAGTCTGTGCCCTACCTGGATGGACACTGCCACAAGCTGCTGTTTCTCATCTGTTCTTCTGGGGGCCGCTTGTCTTTCAGAGAGTAGTTTGTGCATGATATATGTTTTATCTCTTCTACGAAAGCCATTTGCCTGTTTTCTTTCCAGTCACCTTTCCTGCCTTCACCCCATGGGGCGTCTCTGAGGGTCGACGATGTGACTTGGTGATAGAGCATGCGCTTAGCATGCGTGAGGCTTGGTAGAGCTACACGACAACACAAGACCACAACACAAGAGAAGGATGCGCACAGACCTCAACCTTGGCCTGTCTCTTTGTGTCTCATTTTCTGGTAACTTCCACAGTCCTACTTGAATATTGTCTTTCGTGGATTTCATCTGCTGCTACTCAGTGGCCCGTTTGCAAGGATGGAGAAAACACCCCCACCCCCGGATCTCTGTATTAATCCATGATCATATCAGGGCACCACGTGTGTGAAATGCTGATCGCTGGAAACTCGAAACGGTTGCTTTGTGTGTCGTTGTTTGTCCTATTGCCATGACTTCTCATCCAGGTTAACCCAAACCCACAGCTCTCCTAGAAATGCTGTCGACATTTCTGGTCTATCACCAAACAGAAGCAAGGGCTGGACATGGAAAATACTAGAAAAGGGCATTCAGGACAAGCATCAGTGACAGAACATGAGGTCACCTTACCACCAGCACATTAGAAGGCTACATGCCCTCTGGGGAGCCTCACTGCGCTTCAGAATGCCTCTGGCCTACATCACGTAGGACAGAACCTCTTGGCCTCCTCCTTGTTTTACAGTCAGGCTGCCATTCCTAAGTAATGGCACCTTCTAAAGACACAGGGAACATAATTCTCAACTGATGCGTTGCCGCTGTTCTGCCTTTGAATTTGGAAGGAAAATGGAAAAATCCCCCCACATTGTTTTGCTAAAACATATGAGGCTTTGGGAGGTGTAACTATAAAAATTTCCATCAGTCTAAAACAAACAAAAGAACTCCGCGGAGCAGTGTGTATATTCTGGGACATTTGACTATGAAAAAACAGAAGGGAGTGTTTCCAGGAGACACTTGGCGTGTATTAAACACGCAGGCTGGCTTCTAACACAGAGAAGGGCTTCAGTTTTATTTTACCTTATGAACACAGCATTTTATTGGAAAAGGCGGGCCAGTGAATACAGAACAGATCAGACAGCCACAAGGTTTTTTGCAGACACTCATGGCTATGGCAGAGATGAGGAGAAAGGGAAGGACTTTAGGTAGAGGGTCAGAGTGCCCATCTAGGGTCCACGAGGCCTGAATGCAAACTTGTGGGGTGACAGGAAGCTCGGTATAAGGGGAGCCAGGCAAACACTCCAGGCAGAACTGGAGGACAGCGTTAGAAGAGAGGAGCAGGGAGAACGCTGAGAGCAGGCCAGAGGTGTAGGGCCCAAGGCTGGCGGAATTCCAGAAGCCACGGTACAGGGTTTGGACAGTAAGTGAAATGAGAAACTGTACATTTTTCAACAGAGAGAGGACACGACACACCACGAGGAAGCCAAGAAACCTAACCAGTCAGCAGAGATGAGGTGACATTGAGGATGGAGAGGAGACATCAGGAATGGAAACCTTTTTGGGGGGAGAGGGCGAAGATAATTGGACATGATACTGAGTAAAGGAGATGGATAATGCAGATTTGATATTCAGATTGCTGGATCTGGTGACCAGCTAGAGAATGGTATCAAAATATAGAGAGGGGCCGGGCGGTGGTGGCGCACACCTTTAATCCTAGCACTTGGGAGGCAGAGGCAGGCGGATGTCTGTGAGTTCGAGGCCAGCCTGGTCTACAAGAGCTAGTTCCAGGACAGGAACCAAAAGCTACGGAGAAACCCTGTCTTGAAAATAAAAAAAAAAAAATAGAGAGAGAGGGGAACACTACATGAGGAAATTTACCATGTGCTCATTCTCTCTCTCTCTCTCTCTCTCTCTCTCTCTCTCTCTCTTTCTCTCCTCTCTCTCCTCTCTCTCTGTCTCTTATAAGACAGACTAGAGAAATGGGACTTCTCTATGCCTGGAAAGAGAAAACTGAAACAGGGCTTGCCGAAATATGGGGCTGTCTCCATTACGTGCAGCTAAGTGTACTCTTGCTTTAGACAGTCTCATTGTATAGTCCTGGAGGGCCTAGAGTTAGCTATGCTGACAAGAGCCTTGAACTCACAGAGATCTGTCTGCCTTTGCCTCCCACATTCTGGAATTAGAGATGTGTGTCTCGACGCCTTGCAAGATAAAAGCATTTGATAAAACATTACCTCGATCTTTCTCTGGCAATAAGCTTGGAAATGATGGAGGTAGAAATGGAAGCTAGTCGTAGGCAAAGGGGGTAAATGAGCCACCTGATGAATAACCGTTCAGAGTCACTGGGAAATAATTGCATTTTAGAGGACATGTGAGAGAGGCCCAAGGAAGGTGGAGGACTGAGGGACTGGAGCTTGAACACTATGAAATATTGCAGGGAAAATTATATGCCCAAGGCTGGTAGTTAAATTGACCAAAGAGAGATTAAGAGGAGAAATAAAACCATACAGACCTTGCTATCAAGATTTTTACATGGGGCTGGGGATATAGCTCAGTTGGTAAGAGTGCCTACCCAACACATACAGGGCCCTGGGTTCAAGTTCCACATAAACTGGGCACAAAGGCACACTGCAAGGTAAAAGGCAAGAAGAGGATCAAGAGGTCAAGGTCACTCACTACTACGTAGCTCAGGTTACAGGAGACCCTGTCATAATAATATTGATAATCATAAATATTAAAAATGAAAATTCTACTTGGCACAGAGCATTTTGTAGAAAAGCAATGAAAATTTCAAAGAAGTTTCTATACTAAAGCATTTATGTATCTTTTTAGGAAAGGGTGACACACTGTAAAAATAACTAGACAAAAGAAAAGGGATTATATTTCTGGGGCAATAAATTATGGGGCTATGAATAGGGAGAACATGGGAGAAACTGATGGAAGGGAGGTTTGGTTTGTCTAGATTCCTCTTGGCACAGGCCGCCTGACTCTCCAGATAATGTTTTCATTCTGGAAGCAGGAGGGCATTGTTCTCACAGGGAATTTATGCCATGGTTTTAGGAGAAAGGGGAAAACAGAATGCCTTGTCTGTATTTGCTCCTTCTCAATCCCCTCCAGCTCAAAATAATCCACATGCTAAAGTGGTGTATTTTAGGGCGGGCGTCCTGGTCTCCTCCAGCGTGTTGGTAAAGTTCAAGATCATGATGAAAGTTGCTACAGGAGGTTTTATGTTTGGGTTATAAGCAAATACCTCCCCTTCCCCAACCCAGAGCCAATGAATTCCTCTCCCTTTGGTCTTTTTTGAAGCAGGGTCTCGCTGTGTAGCCCAGGCTGTCTGGAACTCACTCTGTAGCACAGGCTGGCCCTGAACTCTTGATCCTCCTGCTTCTGCTGATTGAACGCTGGTAATTACAGATGTGTGTCACTGTGCTTGGCAAGAGCTGAGAAGTTTAAGGGTCTGGGTATATCAGTTGCCCAAAATGCTCAAAACTCTGGGTTTGATTCCCACCATAAAAACAAAGAAACAACATTTAAATAAATGAGAAAACAAAACCAAAACCAAAAACCTTGTGTTCAGCAGAAAGTTAAAGTTTGCCACATTCACCCTGTGCCAGAGAGCTGGGAAGGAAGGCTCACTTTTGTGGGGCTGGGACAGTGCTCTGTCATCTACACACCCAGCTCCTGACTTTTGGAGACGGTCAAGACAGCTCAGGCTGAACTTGAAATTTTTCTGGAGTTTGGGCTGACCTCAAATTTATGATCCTGGGGCTACAGGCATGGGCTAATGTCTGGCTAATGTTCTTTCCCATAAGCAAAACAAAAGGTGTATTTCTGGAAAGCATTTCCTCCTTAAATGCTAAGGGGGGAAGGCAATAACATTTGCAGGATGACTTTTGGACATTAGGAAAGTTAAATGGTTTCTCATGAACAAATGCGACTTGTACTCTGCACTCAACAAAACAAAACCATTGTGGGGAGCAGTGTTTAGGAAGGAAAATTCAGGGTCCTAACAGTGTCCCCTCCTCTCTGAGCTTTTGTCTTGTCACCAAACTCCTGAATCCATTCCACACACATTTGGATATTTGCCGTTCCTTGGAAATTCTCAGTCTACTTTGACACAGGCTAGACAGGCATAGAGGAACAAAGAGAAGACAACTGGGCGTGGGGAGATGGACTGGTGGTTAAAAGCTGCTCTTGCAGAGGCCAAAGATACAGAGACAAGTTAGGTTCCCAGTACCTATGCTGGGCAGCTTCACAACCACTTATAACTCCAACTCCAGGTGGGTCCAACACCTCTGGCCTCCTCAAGTCCCTACACACACACACACACACACACACACACACACACACACACACACACACACACGCACACACACACGAGGCATACTGCATAATTAAAAAGAGGCAGACATAACACAGCTGTGTTCCAGCAGGACATCACATGAACACGCAGACTGTAAAAAGCCAGACTACTCCCAATCTGCTGGGGCTGATGTGGGTGAGACCCCTGCTAAGTGACCTTTGCTTCATGCTAGAGGCTCCTTTGTATTATTTGCTTTGCAAAATGCCTGTTCATGTCGTATATCTGATGCCGCAACATGGTAAGGGTCGAAAGAGGGAGGAAACCCTGCTCTAGGAAAATCCTCGCTCTTTCCTGGAACTCCTCGCCTCCTTCCTGCCTTAACTCATGAACACTCCTCTCCTTCATTTAAGTTTATTCATAAGAAGGGTGGGTTGTCCTTCAGAACCCCATCCCACTTCTTGGGTATGTACTTTTGCTCTGTACAAAAGTTACTAGACCAGCATTATCCCTAAATACAATCTATAAATATTTGTCCTCATACCCACGAGTAAGTGTAGTCTTTACCCCTCATCAAGGAAACTTCCTTTTGCAACAGATGAGACCATGGAAAATCACAGCATATTAAAATGCAGAGGTGTGGAGCTAAGCTCAGGGAATATTGCAGAAGAGGGGTAGGAAGTCTGTTAGATCCAGAGGATCGGGGAGTTTGCTGTGAGATTGTCTCCTAGTAATTTCAGAAAATACCCACAAAGTCTCACCAATATGATCATCCAAACATGAGCTGCTTGGGGGCAACACCAACAGACATGCCAAACTGGACAGGGCAAAGCTCATGAAGCCTCCGCCCTACACAAAGAACTACATACAGACAACCGAGTAAAGCTGGGCACAGGAGACGTGGTCCTCCCTGGGGAAGAGCGTACCAGTTGGTTGTCCAGTGCCAAATGACCAGCCCTGAAAACATACATATAGGTAACATTATATGGACTGAACAGAGTTCTTCAGAAATTAGGGGAGAGGAACCAGTAGGAACTGTCCAAAGGGTATTTATTTTTGTGTGGCTGATTTTGTATTTTAGATTGTCACCAACAGTATTAGTGCTATTGGGGTCCTATTTTAAATCTTTTTTTTTTTCCTGAGGAGATTCTTCAGATTGTTTCTCTTTCTTAGTGGAACAAAAAAAAATCTTTGTCAAGACCACAAGATCAGCTTCTGCTTAAGAGAAAATCCTTTGGGTGGAGAGATACAATAGACACCAAAAGCTCCCTTCAACCCTTCGCTCTCTGCCCTGTTGGAAAGGCCCGTGTTTGGACAGTCCCACCTAACCAGGGCAATGCTGATACTGCCGGTGTCGGACTTCTAGCTTGCCTTGCTCTCCTGTGGGGCTTAGGGACTTGGACATTTTAGAAATGCTTTTTCAAAATGGAATGCGAAGTTTCAGTTGCTTTGATGGGGACAAAGGAAATAGCACACAAATTAGTGGAGTAAATTTAGACCTGCATAGAGCAGGAAAACACAATCCAGATGAAGAGTGAGTGCTTCATACATGACTTCCCAGGTCTTGGTGGTTGGGGTTCCTCAGAAATCACCTTTGCTCTACAAACACCGAGCGTTCCTTTTTCAAAGAGTTAAATTCTCAGGGTCACACACTCCAGGGACCCTTGAGTCTCTGGCATTTGTAGTGGGTTTTGTATTTGTTCAGCAATCTCTTAACTTCTCCAGCATAAAAAAACAACCTTTAGCCTCTTAAGTGTGGGTGTGGCTGGTATTTTGCATCCTTCAAACACTCTGTACAACATTTGGGAGAAACTGACCAAGATCTAAGTCTTACGCATAAGAATTCAATGCCTCGGCTAAGCACGAGAGAGGCTGCCTTGGTCCCTGCAGTCCACACTTTACATCGAGCACTAGATCAAAATTAATTGCATTTCCAGGTCCTAGTCATTTATTTCAATATATTCACAAGCAGTGGGCTGTTTATTTAGAATTTTGTTTCGCTTTGTAATTCTTTACCCAGTAATAGTGCGGATTAGCCTCTCCCGCTGTTCTATTGCAAAGTCAGCTGTAATAAATGGCTCCTCCACTACCTAATTAGTCTGTCACAATAATCAGAATTGTTAGAGGCAAATTGATAAAAATGAGAACGAGGGCTTTTGTCTCGTGCTGAGCCTGGTTGTGCTGCCTCACAGTTCTGGGGAGAAGCCCCCTTCCCTGGTCGATGATGCTAGTGAAAGTCTTACTGACCACTTATAACTTTACCAACAGTAACTAACCTTAGAGGCCTTCCCTGAGGTAAACTCACTGAGGTTGGCCATTTGGAATGGCCAGCATCATGTAGCTCTTCAGGTAGATGATATGTCCTGATTCCCAGGAATGGAGTTCTCAGGCAAAAGTCTGCTTACTTGTCTCACTGTTTTTTAAAGAGAAAATTTACTTTTTTTTTTTATTTTTTTTTTTCTATTTTTTTTTTTTTTCTTTTTTTTTTTTGTGCACTACATGTATACCTGGTGTCTGTGGAGGTCAGAAGAGGGTGTCATACTGTCTGGAACTGGAGTTACAGACAGCTGCATGCTACCATGTGTGTGCCGGAAACCAAACCTTCATTCTCCATAAGATCAGCCAATGCTCGTCACTGCAGAGCCATCTTGCCAGTCCCTCATTCAGATTTAATGTGGAATTTTCGTACCAGGCTTGCCAGGCTGGGGGGGTAGTTCCCAAAAGGACCTCCAAGGAAACAGCGTGTGGTGATAGTCTGGGCCCTACTCTACGGCACACCACAATGTCTAGCACCGTAGCTTCCGGTCTGTGTGTTAATCTGGGCAACCTATTTCCTAAAACAACAGTTTTCTCTGTTCTGAATATCCGCACAAAGGCCCGATGGCTGTATCATGTGGAAGGAAGTGCCCACCATCTGTCTAGTGCAAACCAGACTATAAACAACCTATTTATGTGATACTACCAACTATGACTTATCAAATTAAACCCATGGGCATAATTCAGAAAAACCAGGACTATGGGCTTACTGATCACACCAGACCAACTGGCTGTGTAACCCCTCATCTGGGCCATGTCAAAGGACTGCCCCATGCTCTCATGACTATTCACTTGCCATGAACCTTGTCTGGAAAACTGTCATAGCCGAGGACTTCCACCTCTGTCCCCAGCAGCCTGCTCAAGTGATTTCTCCTGCCTGTTACATTGGGCTACTTCAAACTGACTCTTGAAATGGGCCATTTTTAAGACCTGCATTTGACAACTCTGAGCCCTGGTCAGCTCTAAGCCTGGGGCTCCTAGAACCTCTTACCTGTTTTTTTATAGAGACCTTGCCTGTGTCTGTACCTCCTTCCTGCCTGCACCTTAAGAACACCCTCTTAGATGTCTGCAACCCCTTTAACTCTTCCTCGGTATATATCACAATAAATCTAACTTTTGCCCATGTAGCTGACATAGCTTATTCATGATCTTGCCCCCGTTTTTTTTTGTATAACTTACTTCTGGATAAACATAGACTGCATTTTATATTTGCCTCCTGAGCAATGAGAGGAAACATTTTTTCCTTATTGGGGCTGAGAAAGGGATATCTAAATATGGCGCTTTTACATGTTACTTATTTTAAACTAAAGGCTATTGGAAGGCCTCAGAGTCAAAGTCTGTAGAACTATCTCCCATCTCTTCTATTTCTTGCCCTGTATATTCTTCGAAAGAGAGACACAGAAATGAGAATTTCTCTTCCCCAAGGCAGATCTTAAAAACGAGATGCTCCCCCAATAAGCCACAAAGCCTACTTTATCACTTCCTGTGTAAGAGCTTGAAGAAACCCCTGACCTGACTTTGTCTGATAGCAGGACATAGACCCTCTTTCCAGAGGAATGTTTCCCAGGGGGAAGAATTGCTAACAGAGAGACCAGGGAAGTCCAGACAGCTTTGTTAGCTTCCAGGTTCGGTCTCCACACACCCTTTGATCCAGTGCCTTTCTGTGTGGCTCTCCCTGCTTATCAAACCTGCTAGGAAACAGACACTTCCCACTGCATCTTGGCTTTGCCCTTTACCACAGGAAAGAGGGTACAGCTCCCTTCTCTTATTACAGTATTGGCACCCAGTGTGGGACTCCCTGAGACACCCGGCTCATTCCAGAGCTTACAGATGAGACGTGAGACAGCGGACAAAAAAAGCTGGCAAGTAAGAAATGTTACCACACTATTCCAGATCTCTGCTGCAGGGCCTGGTTGCAAACGGGAGCTAAATTCTTCCCTGGGTCTTTTCCTCTCCAAATTCACATTAAGAGAAGATCAGAGACCTTGGTTCTAAGACTGTTTCTGAGATGTTCCCCTGCCTGTTAGTTCAAAGTATTCCACGTAGCCAAGTAGGGCAGTGTACATCTGTAATGTAAGCACAGAACTCAAGAGGTTGCAGCAAAAGGACCACAAGTTCAAGGTTAGCCTGGACTTCACTCTGAGGCTAAGTCTTAAAACTTAAAAAAAAAAAAAAAACCCTAAAAATAAACAAAAAGACTAACCCAACCAAACTCAAAGTACCCAGTGTGCCATGTCAAATGCCATACTGTGTGTGTGTGTGTGTGTGCGCGCACACGTGCTTGTGTGTGTGTGTGTGTGTGTCTGTCTGTCTGTCTGTCTGTCTAGTGCTAGAAATTGAGCCCAGGACAAGCACTTTGTCCCCAAGCCACAGCTTCAGTCTTGGCATCGTTTTCCTGAAGCACAATACATTCCACCCCAGGTTGCTGTGAGACCACAGAACTGCGTGGCTCATGGATTCCACGAGAGAAAATTCTCAGTACCTGGGGTAACTGTGAGCAGACAGAGATGGAGGAAGAAAGCAAAATAAAATTTTGTCTCTTCTAAAGCAATGTACAGGAAGAAATTACAATTTCAAAGCTTAGCGGAGCTATCTTCCCAGTCCTGAAAATACGAACATATTTCATCATTAAATTTTGCATTTTACAAAGCAAAGGGGGGAAAAAAGCTAGGCCACGTGCTGATTTTATAGAACTCACTGGCGATAGAAACAGCTTATTTTTAACCCGAAAGTATCTCGTAACTGGCAAAGCAAACTCCACAGGGATCTGAGGATCTGCTCTCCCCTCAGCCACCACCACGTCCCCGTAGTGTTTATTTAGTTGCGCTAGAAGGTGGAAGCAGATGGAAGGAAAGAGCTCATAATTAACAGTGTCAGTGACATCTTCAGCAGACCAGGAGGGGCTGGACCCATCTCAGGGTCAGGGCTGGCTGAGTGGAACTCTGCCTTGATATCAGCCACAAGCCCACATGAGGCCACCAGCAGCTAAGCCCCACAGAGAGGGTGGGGAGAAGATATGGTGGTGGGTACAGAAACATTCTAGAAAGTGTGTGCTGGTTGACATGTACAAGAAGTGTCAGAATGTTTTAAACTCTTACATCTACTTTTGGTTCAATTTAATTATTTTTTAACTTTTATGGCTCTGTGATACTCTAAACATTGAACCTAGGGCTGCCCATGCCAAGCAGGCATTCTAGCATATAAGCAAATAAAAGTTCTTGGTGCTATACTCTCAACTATATTATATTAGTATTTCGAATAGTGTAGGTGGGAGCTGGGAGAGCCCTAACTAACCGTTCATAACTTCTTTTTTTTTTTTTTACTTTATT